>NW_012291823.1:0-8567 GCF_000151885.1 Dipodomys ordii | reverse complement strand
CAGAAGAAGCAGGAAAAGCAGAAGCAGAAGAAAGAGAAGAAGAAGAAGAAGAAGAAGAAGAAGAAGAAGAAGAAGAAGAAGAAGAAGAAGAACAAGAACAAGAACAAGAAGAAGAACAAGAACAAGAACAAGAACAACAAGAAGAACAAGAAGCATAAGGAGAAGCATAAGGAGGAGCATAAGGAGGAGCATAAGGAGAAGCAGTAGAAGCAGAAGAAGCAGAAGCAGGAGAAGCAGAAGCAGAAGAAAAAGAATAAGCAAAAGAAGCAGAAGCAGTGGGAGAAGCAGAAGAAGGAGAAGGAGAAAGAGCAGCAGAAGTAGAAGCAGAAGCAGAAAGAGAAGCAGAAACAGAAGGAGAACAAGAAGGAGAAGCAGGAGAATCAGAAGAAGCAGATGTAGAAGCAGAAAGAGGAGAAGAAGGAGAAGCAGAAGTAGAATCAGAAGAAACAGAAGAAGAAGAAGCAGAAGAAACAGAAGCAAAAGAAACAGAAGAAGGAGAAGAGCAGAAGCAGAAGCAGAAGGAGAAGCAGAAGCAGAAGCAGAAGCAGAAAGAGAAGCAGGAGAAGCAGAAGAAGCAGGAGAAGCAGAAGCAGAAGAAACAGGAGAAGCCAAAGAAGCAGAAGCAGAATCTGAAGCAGAAGGAGAAACAGAAGAAGCACAATCTGAAGCAGAAGCAGAAGAAACAGAAATATTAGAATAAGCAGAAGCAGAAGCACCAGGAGAAGCAGAAGGAGAAGAAGGAGAAGGCGAAAGAGAAGGATTAGGAGTAGGAGAAGCAAAAGGATAAGCAGAAGCAGAAAGAGACGCAGAAGGAGAAGCAGCAAGAGAAGTAGGAGAAGCAGGAGAAGCAGAAGCAGGAGAAGCATAAGAAACAGAAGACGCAGAAGCAGAATGAGAAGCAGAAGGAGAAATTGAAGCAGAAGCAGAAGCAGAAGGAGAAGCAGAAAGAGAAGCAGAAGAATCAGTAGCAGGAGAAGCAGAAGCAGAAGAAACAGAAGAAGCCCAAGAACCAGAAGGAGAACCTGAATCAGAAGGAGAAGCAGAAGCAGCAGAAGCTGGAAAAGCAGAAGCAGAAGAAACAGAACAAGCAGAAGAAGCAGAAGCAGAACGAGAAGCAGAAGAAGAAGAAGGAGAAAGAGAAGGATTAGGAGTAGGAGGAGCAGAAGCAGAATAAGAAGCAGACACAGAAGCAGAAGGAGAAGCAGAAGGAGAAACAGAAGAAGCAGAAGCAGGAGAAGCAGAAGAAGAATGAGAAGCACAAGAAGGAGCAATTGAAGGAGAAGGAGAAGGAGACGGAGAAGCAGAAGGAGAAATAGGAGAAGCAGAAGAAGAAGAAGCAGGAGAAGCAGAAGCAGAAGAAACAGAAGAAGGAGAAGAGCAGAAGCAGAAGCAGAAGGAGAAGCAGAAGCAGAAGGAGAAGCAGAAAGAGAAGCAGGAGAACCAGAAGAAGCAGGAGAAGCAGAAGCAGAAGAAACAGGAGAAGCCGAAGAAGCAGAAGCAGAATCTGAAGCAAAAGGAGAAACAGAAGAAGCACAATCTGAAGCAGAAGCAGAAGAAACAGAAATAGTGGAATAAGCAGAAGCAGAAGCACCAGGACAAGCAGAAGAACAAGAAGGAGAAGGCGAAAGAGAAGGATTAGGAGTAGGAGAAGCAAAAGGATAAGCAGAAGCAGAAAGAGACGCAGAAGGAGAATCAGCACGAGAAATAGGAGAAGCAAGAGAAGCAGAAGAAACAGAAGACGCAGAAGCAGAATGAGAATCAGAAGGAGAAATTGAAGCAGAAGCAGAAACAGAAGGAGAAGCAGAAGCAGAAGGAGAAGCAGAAGGAGAAGCAGAAAAAGAAGCAGAACGAGAAGCAGGAGAAGCAGAAGCAGGAGAAGCAGAAACAGAAAAAACAGAAGAAGGAGAAGAAGCAGAAGGAGAAGCAGAAACAGAAGGAAAAGCAGAAAGAGAAGCAGGAGAAGCAGAAGAAGCAGCAGCAGGAGAAGCAGAAGCAGAAGAAGCCGAAGAAGCAGAAGCAGAACCTGAAGCAGAAGGAGAAGCAGGAGAAGCAGAAGAAGCAGAATCTGGAGAAGCAGAAGGAGAAGCAGAAGCAGAAAGAGAAGCAAAAGCAAAAGGAGAAGCAGAAGAAACAGAAGAAGCAGAGGCAGTACCAGAAGAAGCAGAAGATGCAGAAGCAGAAGGAGAAGCAGAAGGAAAAGCAGAAGAACGAGAAGGAGAAGGAGAAGGAGAAACAGGAGAAGCAGAAAGAGAAGCAGAAGAAGGAGCAGGAGAAGGAAAAGCAGCAGGAGAAGCAGAAAGAGCAGCAGAAGGAGAAGCAGGAGATGCAGAAACAGGAGAAGCAGATGCAGAAGAAACATGAGAAGGACACGAAGCAGAAGCAGAAGGAGAAGCATAAACAGAAGGAGAAGCAGAAAGAGAAGGAGGGGAAGCAGAAGAAGAAGAAGAAGGATTGGCAGAAGCTTAAGAATCTGAAGAAGCAGAAGCAGAACCTGAAGCAGAAGGAGAAGCAGGAGAAACAGAAGAAGCAGAATCTGGATAAGCAGAATGAGAAGCAGAAGGAGAAGCAGAAAGAGAATCAAAAGCAGAAGGAGAAGCAGGAGAAGCAGAAGAAGCAGAATCTGGATAAGCAGAATGAGAAGCAGAAGCGGAAAGAGAATCAAAAGCAGAAGGAGAAGCAGAAGAAACAGAAGAACAGAAGCAGTAGCATTTGCAGCAGTAGGAGAAGCAGAAGGAAACGCAGAAGAACGAGAAGGAGAAGGAAAAACAGAAGGAGAAGCAGAAAGACAATCAGAAGGAGAAGCAGAAGAAGCAGAAGGAGATGCAGGAGGAGAAGCAGAAGCAGAAGAAGAAACATAAGGACAAGCACAAGCAGAAGGAGATGCAGAAGGAGAAGCAGGAGAAGCAGAAGAAGCAGAAGCAGAAGAAGAAGTAGAAGCAGGAGAAGGAGAAAGAAGAGCAGCAGAAGCAATAGGAGAAGCAGAAGGAGAAGCAGAAGTAGAACGAGAAGCAGAAAGAGAAGCAGTAGAAGCAGAAGAAACAGGAAAAGCAGAAGCAGAAGAAAGAGAAGAAGAAGAAGAAGAAGAAGAAGAAGAAGAAGAAGAAGAAGAAGAAGAAGAAGAAGAAGAAGAAGAAGAAGAAGAAGAAGAAGGAGAAGCATAAGGAGAAGCATAAGGAGAAGCAGTAGAAGCAGAAGAAGCAGAAGCAGGAGAAGCAGAAACAGAAGAAAAGGAATAAGCATAAGAATCAGAATCAGAGGAAGAAGCAGTAGGAGCAGGAGAAGGAGAAGCAGAACGAGAATCAGAAGGAGAAGCAGAAGTAGGAGAAGCAGAAGAAGTAGCAGAAGGAGAAGCAGAAGAAAATGCAGAAGGAGAAGCAGAAGAAGCAGAAGCAGAAGGAGAAGCAGAAGTAGGAGAAGAAGAAGGAGAAGGAAGGGCAGCAGAAGCAATAGGAGAAGCAGAAGGAGAAGCAGAATGAAAAGCAGAAAGAGAAGCATTAGAAGCAGAAGAAGCAGGAAAAGCAGAAGCAGAAGAAAGAGAAGCAGCAGCAGCAGCAGCAGCAGCAGCAGCAGCAGCAGCAGCAGCAGAAGAAGAAGAAGAAGAAGAAGAAGAAGAAGAAGAAGAAGAAGAAGAAGAAGAAGAAGAAGAAGAAGAAGAAGACAAGGAAGAAGAAGAAGAAGAAGAAGAAGCATAAAGAGAAGCATAAGGAGAAGCATAAGGACAAGCAGTAGAAGCAGAAGAATCAGAAGCAGGAGAAGCAGAAGCAGAAGAAAAAGAATAAGCAAAAGAAGCAGAAGCAGAAGCAGTGGGAGAAGCAGAAGAAGGAGAAGGAGAAGGAGCAGCAGAAGGAGAAGTTGAACCAGAAAGAGAAGAAGAAACAGAAGGAGAAGAAGAACGTGAAACAGGAGAATCAGAAGAAGCAGAAGTAGAAGCAGAAAGAGGAGAAAAGGAGAAGCAGAAGTAGAATCAGAAGAAACAGAAGAAGAAGAAGCAGAAGAAACATAAGCAAAAGAAACAGAAGAAGGAGAAGAGCAGAAGAAGAAGCAGAAGTAGAAACAGAAGCAGAAGGAGAAACAGAAAGAGAAGCAGGAGAAGCAGAAGAAGCAGGCGAAGCAGAATCAGAAGAAACAGGAGAAGCCGAAGAAGCAGAAGCAGAATCTGAAGCAGGAGAAACAGAAGAAGCACAATATGAAGCCTAAGCAGAAGAAACAAAAATAGTAGAATAAGCAGAAGCAGCAGGAGAAGCAGAAGAAGAAGACGGAGAAGGCGAGAGAGAAGGATTAGGAGTAGGAGAAGCAAAAGGATAAGCAGAAGCCGAAAGAGAAACAGAAGGAAAAGCAGCACGAGAAGTAGGAGAAGCAGGAGAAGCAGAAGCAGGAGAAGAAGGAGAAACAGAAGATGCAGAAGCAGAAGGAGAAGCAGAAGTAGGAGAAGAAGAAGGAGAAGGAAGGGGAGCAGAAGCACTAGGAGAAGCAGATGGGGAAGCAGAAGCAGAATGAGAAGCAGAAAGAGAAGCATCAGGAGCAGAAGAAGCAGGAAAAGCAGAAGCAGAAGAATGAGAAGAAGAAGAAGCAGAAGAAGAAGAAGAAGAAGAAGAAGAAGAAGAAGAAGAAGAAGAAGAAGAAGAAGAAGAAGAAGAAGAAGAAGAAGAGGAAGAGGAAGAAGAAGAAGAAGACAAAGAAGAAGAAGAAGAAGAAGAAGAAGAAGAAGAAGAAGAAGAAGAAGAAGAAGAAGAAGACAAAGAAGAAGAAGAAGAAGAAGAAGAAGAAGAAGAAGAAGAAGCAGCAGCAGCAGCATAAGGAGAAGAAGGAGAAGAATAAGGAGAAGCATAAGGAGAAGCAGAAGCAGGAGAAGCAGAAGCAGAAGAAAAAGAATAAGCAAAAGAAGCATAAGCAGAAGCAGTGGGAGAAGCAGAAGAAGGAGAAGGAGCAGCCGAAGGAGAAGTTGAAGCCGAAAGAGAAGCAGAAACAGAAGGAGAAGTAGAACGAGAAACAGGGGAATCAGTAGAAGTAGAAGTAGAAGCAGAAAGAGGAGAAGAAGGAGAAGCAGAAGTAGAATCAGAAGAAACAGAAGAAGAAGTAGCAAAAGAAATAGAAGAAGGAGAAGAGCAGAAGAAGAAGCAGAAGGAGAAGCAGAAGGAGAAGGAGAAGCAGAAAGAGAAGCAGGAGAATCAGAAGAAGCAGGAGAAGCAGAAGCAGAAGAAACAGGAGAAGCCGAAGAAGCAGAAGCAGAATCTGAAGCAGGAGAAACAGAAGAAGCATAATCTGAAGCCGAAGCAGAAGAAACAGAAATAGTAGAATAAGCAGAAGCAGAAGCAGCAGGAGAAGCAGAAGAAGAAGACGGAGAAGGCGAAAGAGAAGGATTAGGAGTAGGAGAAGCAAAAGGATAAGCAGAAGCAGAAAGAGACGCAGAAGGAGAAGCAGCACGAGAAGTAGGAGAACCAGGAGAAGCAGAAGCAGGAGAAGCAGAAGAAACAGAAGACGCAGAAGCAGAATGAGAAGCAGAAGGAGAAATTGAAGCAGAAGCAGAAGCAGAAGGAGAAGCAGAAGCAGAAGGAGAAGCAGAGAAGGAGAAGGAGAAGGAGAAGCAGAAAGAGAAGCAGAACGAGAAGCAGGAGAAGCAGAAGCAGGAGAAACAGAAGCAGAAGAAACAGAAGAAGGAGAAGAAGCAGAAGCAGAAGGAGAAGCAGAAGCAGAAGGAGAAGCAGAAAGAGAAGGAGGGGAAGCCGAAGAGGCAGAAGCATAAGAATCCGAAGAAGCAGACGCAGAACCTGAAGCAGAAGGAGAAGCAGGAGAAGCAGAAGAAGCAGAATCTGGAGAAGCAGAATGAGAAGCTGAAGGAGAAGCAGAAGCGGAAAGAGAATCAAAAGCAGAAGGAGAAGCAGAAGAAACAGAAAGAGCAGTAGCACTTGCAGCACAAGCAGAAGGAGAAACAGAAGGAAAAGCAGAAGAACGAGAACAAGAAGGAGAAACCGAAGCAGAAGCAGAAGGAGAATCAGAAGGAGAAGCAGAAGAAGCAGAAGGAGAAGCAGAAACAGAAGAATAAGCATAAGGACAAGCACAAGCAGAAGGAGATGCAGAAGGAGAAGCAGGAGACACAGAAGAAGCAGAAGCAGAAGAAGAAGTAGAAGTAGGAGAAAGAGAAGGAAGAGCAGCAGAAGCAATAGGAGAAGCAGAAGCAGAAGGAGAAGCAGAATGAGTAGCAGAAAGAGAAGCAGTAGAACCAGAAGAAGCAGGAAAAGCAGAAGCAGAAGAAAGAGAAGAAGAAGAAGAAGAAGAAGAAGAAGAAGAAGAAGAAGAAGAAGAAGAAGAAGAAGAAGAAGAAGAACAAGAACAAGAAGAACAAGAAGAAGAAGAAGAAGAAGAAGCAGTAGAAGAAGAAGAAGCAGAAGCAGGAGAAGCAGAAGCAGTAGAAAAAGTATAAGCATAAGAAGAAGAAGAAGAAGCAGAAAGAGGAGAAGGAGAAGCAGAAGTAGAAGAAGAAGAAGCAGAAGAAACAGAAGCAAACGAAACAGAAGAAGGAGAAGAGCAGAAGCAGAAGCAGAAGGAGAAGCAGAAGCAGAAGATGAATCGGAAAGAGAAGCAGGACAAGCAGGAGAAGCATAAGAAGCAGGAGAAGCAGAAACAGAAGAAACAGGAGAAGCCGAAGAAGCAGAAGCATAATCTGAAGCAGGAGAAACAGAAGAAGCACAATCTGAAGCAGAAGCAGAAGAAACAGAAATAGTAGAATAAGCAGAAGCAGAAGCAGCAGGTGAAGCAGAAGAAGAAGAAGGAGAAGGCGAAAGAGAAGGATTAGGAGTAGGAGAAGAAAAAGGATAAGCAGAAGCAGAAAGAGACGCAGAAGGAGAAGCAGCACGAGAAGTAGGAGAAGCAGGAGAAGCAGAAGAAACAGAACACGCAGAAGCAGAATGAGAAGCAGAAGGAGAAATTGAAGCAGAAGCAGAAGGAGAAGCAGAAGCTGGAGAAGCATAAGAAGGAGAAGGAGAAGCAGAAAGAGAAGCAGAAAGAGAAGCAGAACGAGAAGCAGGAGAAGCAGAAGCAGATGAAACAGAAGAAGGAGAAGAAGCAGAAGCAGAAGGAGAATCAGAAACAGAAGGAAGAGCAGAAAGAGAAGCAGGAGAAGCAGAAGAAGCAGCAGCAGGAGAAGCAGAAGCAGAAGAAGCCGAAGAAGCAGAAGCAGAACCTGAAGCAGAAGGGGAAGCAGGAGAAGCAGAAGAATCAGAATCTGGAGAAGCAGAAGGAGAAGCAGTAGCAGAAAGAGAAGCAAAAGCAAAAGGAGAAGCAGAAGAAACAGAAGAAGCAGAGGCAGTACCAGAAGAAGCAGAAGATGCAGAAGCAGAAGGAAAAGCAGAAGAACAAGAAGGAGAAGGAGAAGGAGAAACAGAAGGAGAAGCAGAAAGAGAAGCAGAAGAAGGAGCAGGAGAAGGAAAAGCAGCAGGAGAAGCAGAAATTGCAGCAGAAGGAGAAGCAGGAGATGCAGAAACAGGAGAAGCAGAAGCAGAAGAAACAGGAGAAGGACAAGAAGCAGAAGCAGAAGGAGAAGCAGAAACAGAAGGAGAAGCAGAAAGAGAAGGAGGGGAAGCAGAAGAAGCAGAAGCAGGAGAGGCAGAAGCATAAGAATCCGAAGAAGCCGAAGCAGAACCTGAAGCAGAAGGAGAAGCAGGAGAAGCAGAATCTGGAGAAGCATAATGAGAAGCAGAAGGAGAAGCAGAAGCACAAAGAGAATCAAAAGCAGAAGGGGAAGCAGAAGAAACAGAATAGAAGCAGTAGAAGTTGTAGCAGAAGCAGAAGGAGAAGCAGAAGAAAAAGCAGAAGAACAAGAAGGAGAAGGAGAAACAGAAGGAGAAGCAGAAGGAGAAGCAGAAAGAGAAGCAGGTAAAGCGGAAGAAGAAGAAGCAGAAGGAGAAGCAAAAGGAGAAGCAGAAGAAGGAGAAGGAGAAGCAGAAGCAGAAGAAGATGCAGAAGGAGAAGCAGGAGAAGCAGAAGAAGCAGAAGAAGCAGGAAAAGCAGAAGAAGCAGAAGCAAAAGGAGAAGCAAAAGAAGGAGAAGCAGAGGCAGAAGCAGAAGAAGAAGCATAAGGACAAGCCCAAACAGAAGGAGATGCAGAAGGAGAAGCAGGAGAAGCAGAAGAATCAGAAGCTGAAGGAGAAGCAGAAGTAGGAGAAGGAGAAGGAGGAGAAGCAGAAGCAGAAAGAGAATCAGAAGCGGAATGAGAAGCAGAAAGAGAAGCAGTTGAAGCACAAGAAGAAGAAGCAGGAGAAGCCGAAAGAGAAGAATCAGAAGAAGCAGAAACAGAAGCAGAAGGAGAAGCAGCAGAAGAAGTAGAACCAGAAATTCAGGTACTAGAACAGAAGAAGCAGAAGCAGAAGGAGAAGCAAAAAGAGAAGCAGAAGGAGAAGGAGAAGAAGCAGCAGAAGGAGAAGCAGCAGAAGAAGCAGAAAAACAAGCAGGAGAAGCAGAAGCAGAAAGAGAAGTAAAAGCAGAAGAAGCAGAAGAAGCAGAAGCAGTAGAAGCATAAGAAGTAGAAGCAGGAGAAGCAGAAGCAGAAGAAAAAGAAGAAGCATAAGATG
>NW_012291822.1:0-8573 GCF_000151885.1 Dipodomys ordii | reverse complement strand
AGAAGAAGAAGAAGAAGAAGAAGAAGAAGAAGAAACAGAAGAAAGAGAAGGAGCAGAAGGAGAAGCAGAAGCAGAAGGAGAAGCAAAAGAGAAGCAGAAGAAGCGGAAGAAGCAGTAGCAGGAGAAGCAGAAGCAGAAGAAACAGAAGAAGCCCAAGAAGCAGAAGGAGAACCTGAAGCAGAAGGAGAAGCAGAAGCAGCAGAAGCTGGAAATGTAGAAGCAGAAGAAACAGAACAAGCAGAAGAAGCAGAAGAAGAACGAGAAGCAGAAGAAGAACGAGAAGCAGAAGAAGAACAAGGAGAAAGAGAAGGATTAGGACTAGGAGAAACAGAAGGATAAGCAGAAGCAGAAAGAGAAGGAGAATGAGAAGGAGAAGCAGAAGAAGCAGCAGAAGAAGAAGCAGGAGAAGCAGAAGCAGAATGAAAAGCAGAAGAAGGAGAAATTGAAACAGAAGATGCAGAAGAAGAAGCAGAAGCAGTAGTAGAAGCAGAAGAAGGAGAAGCAGAATGAGAAGCATAAAGAGAAACAGAAGGAGAAGCAGGACAAGCAGAAGCAGGAGAAGCAGAATCAGAAGAAATAGAAGAAGGAGAAGAAGCAGAAGCAGAAAGAGAAGCAGAAACAGAAGGAGAAGCAAAAATAGAAGCAGAAGAAGCCGAAGAAGCAAAAGCAGAACCTAAAGCAGAAGCAGAAGCAGGAGAAGCAGAAGAAGCAGAATCTGGAGAAGAAGAAGGAGAACCAGAAGGAGAAGCAGAAGCAGAAAGAGAAGCAAAAGCAGAAGGAGAAGCAGAAGGAGAAGCAGAAGAAACAGAAGAAGCAGAATCAGTAGCAGAAGAAGCTGAAGATGCAGAACCAGAAAGAGAAGCAGAAGGAATAGCACAAGAACGAGAAGGAGAAACAGAAGGAGAAGCAGAAGGAGACGCAGGAAAAGCAGAAGAAACAGAAGCAGACGGAGAAGAAGGAGAAGGAGAAGCCGAAGCAGAAGAAGAAGCAGAAGGAAAAGCACAAGCAGAAGGAGATGCAGAAGGAGAAGCAGGAGATGCAGAAGAAGCAGAAGCAGAAGGAGAAGAAGAAGGAGAAGAATCAGAATCAGAAGAAGCAGAAGCAGAAATAGAAAGAGAAGCCGACGTAGAGAAACAGAACGAGAAGCAGGAGAAGCAGGAGAAGCACAAGCGGGAGAAGGAGAAGAAGAAGAAACAGAAGAAGAAGAAGGAGAAGGAGCAGAAGCAAAAGGAGAAGCAAAAAGAGAAGCAGGAAAAGAAGAAGAAGCAGAAGCAGGAGAAGCAGAAGGAGAAGAAACAGGAGAAGGACAAGAAGCAGAAGCAGAAGGAGAAGCGGAAACAGAAGGAGAAGCAGAAAGAAAAAGAGGGGAAGCCGAAGAAGCAGAAGCAGGAGAAGCAGAAGAATAAGAATCCGAAGAAGCAGAAGCAGAACCTGAAGCAGAAGGAGAAGCAGGAGAAGCAGAAGAAGCCGAATCTGGAGAAGCAGAATGAGAAGCTGAAGTAGAAGCAGAAGCAGAAGCAGAAAGAGAATCAAAAGCAGAAGGAGAAGAAGAAGAAACAGAAGAAGCAGAAGCAGTAGCAGTTGCAGGAGAAGCAGAAGGAGAAGCAGAAGGAAAAGCAGAAGAACGAGAAGGAGAAGGAAAAACAGAAGCAGAAGCAGAAGGAGAATCAGAAGGAGAAGCAGAAGAAGCAGAAGGAGAAGCAGAAGGAGAAACAGAAGCAGAAGAAACAGCAGAAAGAGAAGCAGAAGCAGAAGAAGATGCAGAAGGAGAAGCAGGAGAAGCAGAAGAAGCAGAAGCAGAAGGAGAAGTAGAAGAAGGAGAAGGAGAAGGAAGAGACGCAGAAGCAATAGGAGAAGCAGAAAGAGAAGCAGAAGAAGAATGAGAAGCAGAAAGAGAAGCAGTAGAAGCAAAAGCAGGAAAAGAAAGAGAAGAAGAAGAAGACGAAGAAGAAAAAGAAGAAGAAGCAGCAGCATAAGGAAAAGCATAAGGAGAAGTATAAGGAGAAGTATAAGGAGAAGCAGTAGAAGCAGAAGAAGCAGAAGCAGGAGAAGCAGAAGCAGAAGAAAAAGAATAAGCAAAAGAAGCAGAAGCAGAAGCAGTGGGAGAAGCAGAAGAAGGAGAAGGAGAAGGAGCAGCAGAAGGAGAAAGAGAAGCAGAAAGAGAAGCAGAAACAGAAGGAGAACAAGAAGGAGAAGCAGGAGAATCAGAAGAAGCAGAAAGAGAAGGAGAAGAAGGAGAAGCAGAAGTAGAATCAGAAGAAACAGAAGAAAAAGAAGAAGAAGAAACAGAGGCAAAAAAAAACAGAAGAAGGAGAAGAGCAGAAGCAGAAGCAGAAGGAGAAGCAGAAGCAGAAGGAGAAGCAGAAAGAGAAGCAGGAGAAGCAGAAGAAGCAGGAGAAGCAGAAGCAGAAGAAACAGGAGAAGCCGAAGAAGCAGAAGCAGAATCTGAAGAATAAGGAGAAACAGATGAAGCACAATCTGAAGCAGAAGCAGAAGAAACAGAAATAGTAGAATAAGCAGAAGCAGAAGCACCAGGAGAATCAGAAGAAGAAGAAGAAAGCTAAAGAGAAGGATTAGGAGTAGGAGAAGCAAAAGGATAAGCAGAAGCAGAAAGAGACGCAGAAGGAGAAGCAGCACGAGAAGTAGGAGAAGCAGGAAAAGCAGAAGCAGGAGAAGCAGAAGAAATAGAAGACACAGAAGCAGAATGAGAAGCAGACGGAGAAATTGAAGAGGAAGCAGAAGGAGAAGCAGAAGGAGAAGTAGAAGAAGGAGAAGGAGAAAGAGAAGGAGAAGCAGAACGAGAAGCAGAACGAGAAGATGGAGAAGCCGAAGCAGGAGAAGCAGAAGCAGGAGAAGCAGAAGCAGAAGAAACAGAAGAAGGAGAAGAAGCTGAAGCAGAAGGAGAAGCAGAAACAGAAGGAAAAGCAGAAAGAGAAGCAGGAGAAGCAGAAGAAGCAGCAGCAGGAGAAGTAGAAGCAGAAGAAGCCGAAAAAGCAAAAGCAGAACCTGAAGCAGAAGGAGAAGCAGGAGAAGCAGCAGAAGCAGAATCTGGAGAAGCAGAAGGAGAAGCAGAAGCAGAAAGAGAAATAGTAGAATAAGCAGAAGCAGAAGCAGCAGGAGAAGCAGAAGAAGAAGATGGAGAAGGCGAGAGAGAAGGATTATTAGTAGGAGAAGCAAAAGGATAAGCAGAAGCAGAAAGAGACGCAGAAGGAAAAGCAGCACGAGAAGTAGGAGAAGCAGGAGAAGCAGAAGCAGGAGAAGCAGAAGAAACAGAAGACGCAGAAGCAGAATGAGAAGCAGAAGGAGAAATTGAAGCAGAAGCAGAAGCAGAAGGAGAAGCATAAGAAGGAGAAGGAGAAGCAGAAAGAAAAGCAGAAAGAGAAGCAGAACGAGAAGCAGGAGAAGCAGAAGCAGGAGAAGCAGAAGCAGAAGAAACATAAGAAGGAGAAGAAGCAGAAGCAGAAGGAGAAGCAAAAACAGAAGGAGAAGCAGAAAGAGAAGGTGCGGAAGCAGAAGAAACAGAAGCAGGAGAAGCAGAAGCATAAGAATCCGAAGAAGCAGAAGCAGAACCTGAAGCAGAAGGAGAAGCAGGAGAAGCAGAAGAAGCAGAATCTGCAGAAGCAGAAGGAGAAGCAGAAGCAGAAAGAGAACCACAATCAGAAGGAGAAGCAGAAGAAACAGAAGAAACAGAAGCAGTAGCAGAAGAAGCTGAAGATGTAGAAGCAGAAAAAGAAGCACAAGAAATAGCAGAAGAACGAGAAGGAGAAGGAGAAACAGAAGGAGAAGCAGAAGCAGATGCAGAAAAAGAATCAGGAAAAGCAGAAGCAGAAATAGACGGAGAAGCAGAAGAAGGAGAAGGAGAAGCAGAAGCAGAAGAAGAAGCACAAGGAAAAGCACAAGCAGAAGGAGATGCAGAAGGAGAAGCAGGAGAAGCAGAAGAAGCAGAAGCAGAAGGAGAAGAACTAAAGAGAAGAAGCAGAAGCGGGAGAAGCAGAAGTAGAAAGAGAAGCCGACGAAGAGAAGCAGAACGAGAAGCAGGAGAAGCAGAAGAAGCAGAAGCGCGAGAAGCAGAAGAAGTAGAAACAGAAGAAGGAGAAGGAGCAGAAGCAGAAGGAGAAGCAGAAGCAGAAGGGGAAGCAGAAAGAGAAGCAGGAAAAGCAGAAAAGCAGAAGCAGAAGCAGAAGAATACGAAGAAGCAGAAGCAGAAGCAGAACTGAAGCAGAAGGAGAAGCAGGAGAAGCAGAAGAAGCAGAATCTGGAGAAGCAGAATGACAAGCTGAAGGAGAAGCAGAAGCAGAAAGAGAATCAAAAGCAGAAGGAGAAGCAGAAGAAACAGAAGAAGCAGAAGCAGTAGCAGTTACAGCAGAAGCAGAAGGAGAAGCAGAAGGAAAAGCAGGAGAACGAGAAGGAGAAGGAGAAACAGAGGCAGAAGCAGAAGGAGAAGCAGAAGCAGAAGAAAGAGCATAAGGACAAGCACAAGCAGAAGGAGATGCAGAACGAGAAGCAGGAGAAGCAGAAGAAGCAGAAGATGAAGGAGAAGCAGAAGTAGGAGAAGGAGAAGGAGGAGAAGCAGAAGCAGAAGGAGAAGCAGAAGCGGAATGAGAAGCAGAAAGAGAAGCAGGAGAAGCACAAGATGCAGAAGCAGGAGAAGCCGAAAGAGAAGAAGCAGAAGAAGCAGAAACAGAAGCAGAAGCAGAATCTGAAGCAGAAGGAGAAGCAGCAGAAGAAGTAGAACCAGAAATTCAGGCAGGAGAAACAGAAGAAGCAGAAGCAGAAAGAGAAGCAAAAATAGAAGCAGAAGGAGAATTAGAAGAAGCAGCAGAAGGAGAAGCAGCAGAAGAAGCAGAAAAACAATCAGGAGAAACAGAAGCAGAAAGAGAAGTACAAGCAGAAGAAGCAGAAGAAGAAGAAGAAGCAGTAGAAGTAGAAGCATAAGAAGCAGAAGCAGGAGAAGCAGAAGCAGAAGAACAAGAAGCATAAGAAGCAGAAGCAGAAGCAGAGGGAGAAACAGAAGAAGGAGTAGGAGCAGCAGAAGGAGATGGAGAAGCAGAAAGAGTAGCAGAAACAGAAGGAGAAGAAGAAGGATTAGTTGGAGAATCAGAAGAAGCAGAAGCAGAAAGAGAAGCAGAAGAAGGAGAAGCAGAAGCAGAAGCAGAGGAAAGGAAGGAGAAGCAGAAGAAGCAGAAGCGGGAGAAGCAGAAGAAGAAGAAGAAAGAGAAGAAGGAGAAGGAGCAGAAGGAGAAGCAGAAGGAGAAGCTGAAAGAGAAGCAGAAGAAGCAGTAGCAGGAGAAGCAGAAGCAGAAGAAATAGAAGAAGCTGAAGCAGCAGAAGCAGGACCTGAAGCAGAAGAAACAGAACAAGCAGAAGAAGCAGTAGCAGAAGCAGAACGAGAAGCAGAAGAAGAAGAAGGAGGAGGAGAAAGAGAAGGATTAGGAGTAGGAAGAGCAGAAGGAGAATCAGAAGCAGAACGAGAAGCAGAAGGAGCAGCAGAAGGAGAAGCAGAAGGAGAAGCAGAAGGAGAAGCAGAAGAAGGAGAAGCAGAAGCAGAAGAAGATGCAGAAGGAGAAGCAGAAGCAGAAGAAGATGAAGAAGGAGAAGCAGGAGAAGCAAAAGCAGAAGTAGAATCAGAAGAAGAAGCAGAAGAAACAGAAGCAAAAGAAACAGAAGAAGGAGAAGAGCAGAAGCAGAAGCAGAAGTAGAAGCAGAAGCAGATAGAGAAGCAGGAGAAGCAGAAGAAGCAGGAGAAACAGAAGCAGAAGAAACAGGAGAAGCCGAAGAAGCAGAAGCAGAATCTGAAGCAGAAGGAGAAACAGAAGAAGCACAATCTGAAGCAGAAGCAGAAGAAACAGAAATAGTAGAATAAGCAGAAGCAGAAGCAGCAGGAGAAGCAGAAGAAGAAGACGGAGAAGGCGAGAGAGAAGGATTAGGAGTAGGAGAAGCAAAAGGATAAGCAGAAGCAGAAAGAGACGCAGAAGGAAAAGCAGCACGAGAAGTAGGAGAAGCAGGAGAAGCAGAAGCAGGAGAAGCAGAAGAAACAGAAGACGCAGAAGCAGAATGAGAAGCAGAAGGAGAAATTGAAGCAGAAGCAGAAGGAGAAGCAGAAGCAGAAGGAGAAGCATAAGAAGGAGAAGGAGAAGCAGAAAGAAAAGCAGAAAGGGAAGCAGAACGCGAAGCCGGAGAAGCAGAAGCAGGAGAAGCAGAAGCAGAAGAAACAGAAGAAGGAGAAGAAGCAGTAGCAGAAGGAGAAGCAAAAACAGAAGGAGAAGCAGAAAGAGAAGGTGTGGAAGCAGAAGAAGCAGAAGCAGGAGAAGCAGAAGCATAAGAATCCGAAGAAGCAGAAGCATAACCTGAAGCAGAAGGAGAAGCAGGAGAAGCAGAAGAAGCAGAATCTGGAGAAGCAGAAGGAGAAGCAGAAGCAGGAAGAGAACCAAAATCAGAAGGAGAAGCAGAAGAAACAGAAGATACAGAAGCAGTAGCAGAAGAAGCTGAAGATTTTGAAGCAGAAAAAGAAGCACAAGAAATAGCAGAAGAACGAGAAGGAGAAGGAGAAACAGAAGCAGAAGCAGAAGCAGAATCAGAAAAAGAATCAGGAAAAGCAGAAGCAGAAACAGACGGAGAAGCAGAAGAAGGAGAAGGAGAAGCAGAAGCAGAAGAAGAAGCACAAGGAAAAGCACAAGCAGAAGGAGATGCAGAAGGAGAAGCAGGAGAAGCAGAAGAAGCAGAAGCAGAAGGAGAAGAACTAAAGAGAAGAAGCAGAAGCGGGAGAAGCAGAAGTAGAAAGAGAAGCCGACGAAGAGAAGCAGAACGAGAAGCAGGAGAAGCAGAAGAAGTAGAAGCGGGAGAAGCAGAAGAAGTAGAAACAGAAGAAGGAGAAGGAGCAGAAGCAGAAGGAGAAGCAGAAGCAGAAGGGGAAGCAGAAAGAGAAGCAGGAAAAGCCGAAAAGCAGAAGAAGGAGGAGCAGAAGCAGAAGAATACGAAGAAGCAGAAGCAGAAGCAGAACCTGAAGCAGAAGGAGAAGCAGGAGAAGCAGAAGAAGCAGAATCTGGAGAAGCAGAATGACAAGCTGAAGGAGAAGCAGAAGCAGAAAGAGAATCAAAAGCAGAAGGAGAAGCAGAAGAAACAGAAGAAACAGAAGCAGTAGCAGTTGCAGCAGAAGCCGAAGGAGAAGCTGAAGGAAAAGCAGGAGAACGAGAAGGAGAAGGAGACACAGAAGCAGAAGCAGAAGGAGAATCAGAAGGAGAAGCAGAAGAAGCAGAAGGAGAAGCACAAGGAGAAGCAGAAGCAAAAGAAGCAGCAGAAGGAGAAGCAGAAGCAGAAGAAGATGCAGAAGGAGAAGCAGGAGAAGCAGAAGAAGCAGAAGCAAAAGGAGAAAGAGAAGGAGAAGAAGGAGAAGCAGAAGTACAATCAGAAGAAGCAGAAGAAGAAGAAGAAGCAAAACAAACAGAAGAAGGAGAAGAGCAGAAGCAGAAAGAAAAGCAGAAGCAGAAGGAGAAGCAGAAAAAGAAGCAGGAGAAGCAGAAGAAGCAGGAGAAGCAGAAGCAGAAGAAACAGTAAAACCGAAGAAGCAGAAGCAGAATCTGAAGCAGAAGGAGAAACAGAAGAAGCACAATCTGAAGCAGAATCAGAAGAAACAGAAATAGTAGAATAATCAGAAGCAAAAGCAACATGAGAAGTAGAAGAAGAAGACGGAGAATTCGAAAGAGAAGGATTAGGAGTAGGAGAAGGAAAAGGATAAGCAGAAGCAGAAAGAGACGCAGAAGGAGAAGCAGCACGAGAATTAGGAGAAGCAGGAGAAGCAGAAGCAGGAGAAGCAGAAGAAACAGAAGACGCAGAAGCAGAATGAGAAGCAGAAGGAGAAATTGAAGCAGAAGCAGAAGCAGAAGGAGAAGCAGAAGTAGGAGAAGGAGAATGAGGAGAAGCAAAAGCAGAAGGAGAAGCAGAAGCGGAATGAGAAGCAGAAAGAGAAGCAGGAGAAGCACAAGAAGCAGTAGCAGGAGAAGCCGAAAGAGAAGAAGCAGAAGAAGCAGAAACAGAAGCAGAAGTAGAAGCAGAAGCAGAAGGAGAAGCAGCAGAAGAAGTAGAACCAGAAATTCAGGCAGGAGAAACAGAAGAAGCAGAGCAGAAGCAGAAGGAGAAGCAAAAAGAGAAGCAGAAGAAGAAGTAGAAGAACCAGCAGAAGGAGAAGCAGCAGAAGAAGCAGAAATACAAGCAGGAGAAGCAGAAGCAGGAGAAGCAGAAACAGAAGAAACAGAAGAAGGAGAAGAAGCAGTAGCAGAAGGAGAAGCAAAAACAGAAGGAGAAGCAGAAAGAGAAGGTGTGGAATAAGAAGAAGCAGAAGCAGGAGAAGCAGAAGCATAAGAATCCGAAGAAGCAGAAGCATAACCTGAAGCAGAAGGAGAAGCAGGAGAAGCAGAAAAAGCAGAATCTGGAGAAGCAGAAGGAAAAGCAGAAGCAGGAAGAGAACCAAAATCAGAAGGAGAAGCAGAAGAAACAGAAGATACAGAAGCAGTAGCAGAAGAAGCTGAAGATTTTGAAGCAGAAAAAGAAGCACAAGAAATAGCAGAAGAACGAGA
>NW_012291821.1:0-8574 GCF_000151885.1 Dipodomys ordii | reverse complement strand
TACAACGTCGATACAGCGGGGACACAGCGGGACACAGCAGGGTACACAGCTGGGGACACAACGGGACACAGCGGGGGACACAGCGAGCACACAGCAGAACACAGCGTGGGAAACAGCGAGGACACAGCGGGACACAGCGAGACACAGGGGGACACAGTGGGGACACAGCAGTAGACACAGCGGGACACAGCGGGGGACACAGCAGGACACAGCGGGGAACACAGCGAGGACACAGCGGGGACATAGCGGGGACACTGCGGGAACATAGTGGGACACAGCGGGGCACACAGCGGGACACAGCGGGACACAGCTTGGGACACAGCGGGAACACAGCAGGACACAGCGGGGGACACAGCGAGGACACAGCGGGACACAGCGGGACACAGTGTGGGACAAAGTGGGAGACAGCAGGGGACACAGCGAGGACACAGAGGGACACAGCGGCGACACATAGAGGACTCAGCGGGGGACACAGTGGGGGACAGAGCGGGACACAGCGGGACCCAACGGGGACAAAGCTTGGGACAAAGCGGGAGACAGCAGGGGACACAGCGAGGACACAGCGGGACACAGGGGCGACACATAGAGGACTCAGCGGGGGACACAGTGGGGGACAGAGCGGGACACAGCGGGACCCAGCGGGGACAAAGCGTGAGACACAGCGGTGGACAGAGCAGGAGACAGAGGCGGACACAGCGAGGACACAGCGGGACACAGCGGGGACACAGGTGGCTGAGGGGGGGCCACAGCGGGGGACAAAGCGGGACACCACGAAACACAGCGTGAAACAGCGGTGAACCTGCGGGGACACAGCGGGACACAGCGGGGACACAGCGGGGACCCAGCGGGACCCAGCAGGACACAGCGGGACACAGCAGGACACAGCGGGGGACACAGCGGGACACAGCGGGGGACACAGCGGGACACAGAGGGGACACAGAGGGGACTCAGCAGGGGACATAGCGGGGGACAAATCGGGACACCACAGGACACAGTGGGACACAGCGGGACACAGCAGGGACACTGCGGGGACACAGCGGGACAAAGCGGGGGACCCAGCGGGACACAGCGGGACCCAGCAGGACCCAGCGGGGAATCAGCGGGGACACAATGGGACACAGCGTGGACACAGCGGGACACAGTGGGGGACACAGCAGGACACAGCAAGGCACAACGGGGTCACAGCAGTGGACACAGCGGGACACAGTGGGGGACACAGCGGGACACAGCAAGGCACAACGGGGTCACAGCAGTGGACACAGAGGGACACAGCGGGGGACACAGCCAGACACAGCAGGGGACAAAGCGGGACACAGTGGGGGACACAGCAGGGGGCACATTGGGACACAGTGGGGGACACAGCGGGACACAGCAGGGACACCTGGACAAAGTGGGGTACAGAGCCGGACACAGCAAGGCACAACGGGGTCACAGCAGTGGACACAGCCTGACAAAGCAGGGCACAGAGTGAGACAGAGCGGGGATACAGCAAGTTCCACAGAGGGACACAGCGGGACACAGCGGGGGACACAGCGAGGACACATTGGGCCACAGCGGGTACACAGCGGGACTCAGCGGGGGACACAGCAGGACACAGCGGGACACAGTGGGACACAGTGGGGCACAGCAGGGACACAGCGAGTGACACAGCAGGGGACACAGCGGGACACCGCGGGGTACACAAAGAGGACCCAGCGGGACCCAGCGGGACATAGCTTCGATACAGCGGGGACACAGCGGGACACAGCGGGGTACACAGCTGGGGACATAGTGGGGGACATAGCGGGATACAGCGGGACACAGCGGGACACAGCGGGACACAGCGGGGCACAGTTGGGACAAAGTGGGCGACACAGCGGGGAACAGAGCAGGACACAGCAGGGGACACATCGAGGACACAGCAGGACACAGCGGGGACACAGTTGGGACACAGCGGGGGACACTGAGGGGCACAAATGGGACAACACGGAACACAGCGGGACACAGTGGGATAATGCGGGACACTGCGTGGATACAGCGGGACACAGCGGGGGACACAGCAGGACACAGCGGGACACAGAGGGGGACAAGGCGGGACACAGCGGGGGACAGAGCGGGGGACACAGCGAGACACAACGGGTACAAAGCGAGACACAGCAGATTACACAGTGGAACACAGCGGGCACACAGCCGGAATACAACGGGACACAGTGGGGAAAGAGCGGGACAAAGCGTGACAGCGGGAAACAGCGGGGTACACAGCGGGACACACGGGGGACACAGCGGGGTACACTGCGGGACATACGGTGGACACAGCAAGGACACAGCGGGACACAGTGACGACACAGCGGGACACAGCGGGGGAAACAGCGGGACACAATGTGGACACAGCAGTGGACACAGCGGGACACAGCGGGGGACAGAGGGGGACACAGCGGGGGACACAGCGAAGACACATTGGGACACAGCGGGGACACAGCGGGACTCAGCGGGGGACACTGCAGTACACAGAGGGACACAGCGGGACACAGAGGGGGACACAGTGGGACAGAGCGGGGGACACAGCAGGGGACACAGAGGAACTCAGGGGACACAGCGGGGGACACAGGGGGGACACAGCGGGCCACATGGGGGGATACAGCGAGGACACATTGGGACACAGCGGGGACACAGCGGGACTCAGCGGGGGACACAGCAGTACACAGCGGGACACAGCAGTGACACAGCTAGACAAAGCGGGGTACACAGCGGGACACACCGGGCACACAGCAGGGACACAGCGGGATACACCGGGACACAGTGGAGAAAGAGCGGGACACAGCATGACACAGCGGGACACAGCAGGGTACACAGCGGGACACACAGGGAACACAGTGTGGACACAGCGGGACACAGCTGGGGACACAGCGACGACACAGCAGGACACAGCAGGGGACACAGGGGGGACACAGTGGGACACAGCAGGACACAGAGGGGGACACAGTGGGACGGAGCAGAGGACACAGCGGGGACACAGCGAGGACCCACGGGGACACAGCGGGGACACAGCGGCACCCAGCAGGACACAGCGGGGCACACAGCGGGACACAGCGGGACACAGCTTGGGACACAGCGGGAACACAGCAGGACACAGCCGGGGACACAGCGAGGACACAGCGGGACACAGCGGGACACAGCGTGGGACAAAGCGGGAGATAGCAGGGGACACAGCGAGGATAAAGCGGGATACTGTGGCGACACATAGAGGACTCAGCGGGGGACTCAGTGGGGGACAGAGCGGGACACTGTGGGACCCAGCGGGGACAAAGCGTGAGACACAGCGGTAGACAGAGCGGGAGACAGAGGCGGACACAGCTAGGACACAGCGGGACACAACGGGGACACAGAGGTGGCTCAGGGGGGCCACAGCGGGGGACAAAGCGGGACACCACGGAACACTGCGGGACACAGCGTGAAACAGCGGTGAACCTGCGGGGACACAGCGGGACACAGCGGGGTACACAGCAGGCACAAAGCGGGACACAGCGGGGTACACAGCGAGGACAAAGCGGGACTCAGCGGTGACACAGCGGGACACAGCTGGGGACACTGCGGGACACAGCGGGACACAGCGGGGACACAGCAAGGACACAGCGGGGGACACAGCGGGACACAGCCGGACACAGCCGGGGACACAGCAGGACACAGAGAGAGACACAGCGGGGGACACAGCGGGACACAGCGGGGAACAAAGAGAGGACACAGCGGGACCCAGCGGGACACAGCGTCGATAGAGTGGGGACACAGCGGGACACAGTGGTGAAACAACCGGACTCAGCGGGGGACACTGTGGGACCCAGCGGGACACAGCGGGGACACAGCAAGGACACAGCGGGGGACACAGCGGGACACAACGGGACACAGCAGGGAACACAGCAAGGGACACAGCGGGAGACACAGCAGGACACAGTGGGGAACACAGAGAGAGACACAGCAGGACCCAGCGGAACACAGCGTCGATACAGCGGGTACACAGCGGGACACAGCGGGGTACACAGCTGTTGACACAACGGGACACAGTGGGGGACACAGCGGGACACAGCGGGACACAGCGGGGCACAGCAGGGACAAAACGGGAGACACAGTGGGGAACAGAGCAGGACACAGCGGGGGACACAGAGAATACAGAGTGGGGACACAGCGAGACTCAGCCGGGGACACAGCGGGGGAAAAAGCGGGACACCACGGGACACAGTGGGACACAGCGGGACACAGCGGGGTCACTGCGGGACACAGTGTGGGACAAAGTGGGACAGAGCGGGACACAGCGGGGACGCAGCGGGGCACAGCGGGACACAGCGGGACACGGCGGGGGACACAGCAGGACACAGAGCGGGACATAGCGAGGACACAGCGGGACACAGCGGGACACAGCGGGGGACACAGCGAGGACACAGTGGGGGACACAGTGGGGGAAACAGCTGGACACAGCGGGGAACACAGCGAGGACACAGCGGCACCCAGCGGGACACAGCTTAGATACAGCGGAGACACAGCGTTACACAGCATGGTACAAAGCTGTGGACACAACGGGACACAGTGGGGGCACAGCGGGACACAGCGGGACGCAGTGGGACACAGCGGGGACAAAGCATGAGACACAGCAGGGGACAGAGCTGGAGACAGCGGGGGACACAGCGGGGACAAAGCGAGGACACAGTGGGACAGAGCGGGACACTGCAGGGCACAGCGGGGGACACAGCGGGACACAGCGGGGGACACAGCGGGAGACAGCGGGGGACACAGCGAGGACACAGCGGAACACAGCGCTGACACTGCGGGGACACAGCGGGGGACACAGCGGGGGACACAGCCGGACACAGCGGGACACAGCGGGGGACACATGGAGGACTCAGCGGGACAAAGCGGGGACACACCGGCGACTCACCGGAGGACACAGCGGGGGACAAAGCGGGACACCACAGAACACAGTGGGAAACAGCGGGGCACAGCGGGGAAACTGCGGGGACACAGGGGGACAAAGAGTGGGACACATAGGGACACAGCGGGGGACACAGCGGGGGACACAGCGGGACACAGTGGGACACAGCGGGGCACACAGGGGGGACACAGCGGGACCCAGCGGGGAACACAGCGAGGACCCAGCGGGACCCAGCGGTACACAGCGTCGATACAGCGGGGACACAGCGTTACACAGCGTGGTACACAGCTGGGGACACAACGGGACACAGTGGGGGCACAGCGGGACACAGCGGGACACAGTGGGACACAGCGGGGACAAACATGAGACACAGCGGGGTACAGAGCAGGAGACAGCTGGGGACACAGCGAGGACACAGCGGGACACAGCGCTGACACTGCGGGGGACACAGCGGGGGACACAGCGGGGGACACAGCCGGACACAGCGGGACACAGCGGGGGAAACAGGGGGGACCCAGCGGGACCCAGCGTGGGACACAGCGTGGACACATTGGGACACAGCGAGGACACAGCGGGACACAGCCGGGGACACAGCAGTACACAGCGGGACACAGCGGGTCACAGCGAGGGACACAGAGGGGTACATAGCGGGACACAGTGGGGAACACAGGGAGGACACAGCGGGACCCAGCGGGACACAGCGGCGACTCACCTGGGGACACAGCGGGGGACAAAGCGGGACACCACAGAACACAGTGGGAAACAGCAGGACACAGCGGGGAAACTGCGGGGACACAGGGGGACAAAGCGTGGGACACATAGGGACACAGCGGGGGAGACAGCGGGACACAGTGGGACACAGCGGGGGACACAGGGGGGACACAGCGGGACCAAGCGGGACACAGCGTCGATACAGCGGGGACACAGCGGGACACAGCGGGGGACACAGCGAGGACACAGCAGAACACAGCGTGGGAAACAGCGAGGACACATTGGGACACAGCGGGGACACAGCGGGACCCAGCGCGGGACACAGCGAGGACACATTGGGACACAGCGGGGATACAGCGGGACTCAGCGGGGGACACAACAGTACACGGCGGGACACAGCGGGACACAGCGGGGGACACAGAGGTGTAAACAGCAGGACACAGCGGGGAACACAGCGAGGACACAGCGGGACAAAGCGGGATACAACGTCGATACAGCGGGGACACAGCCGGACACAGCGGGGTTCACAGCTGGGGACACAACGGGACACAGCGGGGGACACAGCGAGCACACAGCAGAACACAGCGTGGGAAACAGCGAGGACACAGCGGGACACAGCGAGACACAGGGGGACACAGTGGGGACACAGCAGTAGACACAGCGGGACACAGCGGGGGACACAGCGAGGACACAGCGGGGACACTGCGGGAACATAGTGGGACACAGCGGGGCACACAGCGGGACACAGCGGGACACAGCTTGGGACACAGTGGGAACACAGCAGGACACAGCGGGGGACACAGCGGGACACAGCATGGGACAAAGCGGGAGACAGCAGGGGACACAGAGAGGACGCAGCGGGACACAGCTTCGACACATAGAGGACTCAGCGGGGGACACAGTGGGGGACAGAGCGGGACACAGCGGGACCCAGCGGGGACAAAGCGTGAGACACAGTGGTGGACAGAGCAGGAGACAGAGGCGGACACAGCGAGGACACAGCGGGACACAGCGGGGACACAGGTGGCTGAGGGGGGGCCACAGCGGGGGACAAAGCGGGACACCACGGAACACAGCGTGAAACAGCGGTGAACCTGCGGGGACACAGCGGGACACAGCTGGGACACAGCGGGGACACAGCGGGACCCAGCAGGACACAGCGGGACACAGCAGGACACAGCGGGGGACACAGCGGGACACAGCGGGGGACACAGCGGGACACAGCGGGGACACAGAGGGGACTCAGCAGGGGACATAGCGGGGGACAAATCGGGACACCACAGGACACAGTGGGACACAACGGGACACAGCGGGGACACTGCGGGGACACAGTGGGACAAAGCGGGGGACCCAGCGGGACACAGCGGGACCCAGCAGGACCCAGCGGGGAAACAGCGGGGACACAATGGGACACAGCGAGGACAAAGCGGGACACAGTGGCGGACACAGCGGGACACAGCAAGGCACAACGGGGTCACAGCAGTGGACACAGCGTGACACAGCGGGGGACACAGCCAGACACAGCAGGGGACACAGCGGGACACAGTGGGGGACACAGCGGGGACACAGCTGGACACAGTGGGGTACAGAGCCGGACACAGCAAGGCACAACGGGGTCACAGCAGTGGACACAGTCGGACAAAGCGGGGCACAGAGCGGGACAGAGCGGGCATACAGCAGGTGCCACAGAGGGACACAGCAGGACACAGCGGGACACAGCGGGGGACACAGCGAGGACACATTGGGACACAGCGGGTACACAGCGGAACTCAGCGGGGGACACAGCAGGACACAGCGGGACACAGTGGGACACAGTGGGGCACAGCAGGGACACAGCGAGTGACACAGCAGGGGACACAGCGGGACACCGCAGGGGACACAGGGAGGATACAGCGGGACACAGCAGGGGACACAGCGGAACCCAGCGAGGGACACAGCGAGGGACACAGTGGGACACAGCAGGGTACACAAAGAGGAAACAGCGGGACCCAGCGGGACATAGCTTCGATACAGCGGGGACACAGCGGGACACAGCGGGGTACACAGCTGGGGACACAACGGGACATAGTGGGGGACATAGCGGGATACAGCGGGACACAGCGGGACACAGCGGGACACAGCGGGGCACAGTTGGGACAAAGTGGGCGACACAGCGGGGAACAGAGCAGGACACAGCAGGGGACACATCGAGGACACAGCGGGACACAGCGGGGACACAGTTGGGACACAGCGGGGGACACTGAGGGGCACAAACGGGACAACACGGAACACAGCGGGACACAGTGGGATAAAGCGGGACACTGCGTGGATACAGCGGGACACAGCGGGGGACACAGCAGGACACAGCGGGACACAGAGGGGGACAAGGCGGGACACAGCGGGGGACAGAGCGGGGGACACAGCGAGACACAACCGGTACAAAGCGAGACACAGCAGATTACACAGTGGAACACAGCGGGCACACAGCCGGGATACAAAGGGACACAGTGGGGAAAGAGCAGGACAAAGCGTGACACAGCGGGAAACAGCGGGGTACACAGCGGGACACACGGGGGACACAGCGGGGTACACTGCGGGACACACGGTGGACACAGCAAGGACACAGAGGGACACAGTGACGACACAGCGGGACACAGCGGGGGAAAACGCGGGACACAATGTGGACACAGCAGTGGACACAGAGGGACACAGCGGGGGACAGAGGGGGACACAGCGGGGGACACAGCGAAGACACATTGGGACACAGCGGGGACACAGCGGGACTCAGCGGGGGAAACCGCGGGACACAATGTGGACACAGCAGTGGACACAGCGGGACACAGCGGCGACACATAGAGGACTCAGCGGGGGACACAGTGGGGGGACAGAGCGGGACACATCGGGACACAGGGGGGCACAGCGGGGGACACAGCGTGACACAGCGGGGGACCCAGCGGGACACAGCGGGACACTGCGGGGGCACA
>NW_012291820.1:0-8574 GCF_000151885.1 Dipodomys ordii | reverse complement strand
ACAAGCAGGAGAAGCAGAAGAAGCAGAAGCGGGAGGAGCAGCAGAAGAAGAAGAAACAGAAGAAAGAGAAGGAGCAGAAGGAGAAGCAGAAGCAGAAGGAGAAGCAAAAGAGAAGCAGAAGAAGCGGAAGAAGCAGTAGCAGGAGAAGCAGAAGCAGAAGAAACAGAAGAAGCCCAAGAAGCAGAAGGAGAACTGAAGCAGAAGGAGAAGCAGAAGCAGCAGAAGCTGGAAAAGTAGAAGCAGAAGAAACAGAACAAGCAGAAGAAGCAGAAGAAGAACGAGAAGCAGAAGAAGAACAAGGAGAAAGAGAAGGATTAGGAGTAGGAGAAACAGAAGGATAAGCAGAAGCAGAAAGAGAAGGAGAATGAGATGGAGAAGCAGAAGAAGCAGAAGAAGCAGAAGCAGGAGAAGCAGAAGCAGAATGAAAAGCAGCAGAAGGAGAAATTGAAACAGAAGATGCAGAAGAAGAAGCAGAAGCAGTAGTAGAAGCAGAAGAAGGAGAAGCAGAAGGAGAAGCATAAAGAGAAACAGAAGGAGAAGCAGAAGCAGGGGAAGCAGAATCAGAAGAAATAGAAGAAGGAGAAGAAGCAGAAGCAGAAAGAGAAGCAGAAACAGAAGGAGAAGCAAAAATAGAAGCAGAAGAAGCCGAAGAAGCAAAAGCAGAACCTAAAGCAGAAGGAGAAGCAGGAGAAGCAGAAGAAGCAGAATCTGGAGAAGAAGAAGGAGAACCAGAAGGAGAAGCAGAAGCAGAAAGAGAAGCAAAAGCAGAAGGAGAAGCAGAAGGAGAAGCAGAAGAAACAGAAGAAGCAGAAGCAGTAGCAGAAGAAGCTGAAGATGCAGAACCAGAAAGAGAAGCAGAAGGAATAGCACAAGAACGAGAAGGAGAAACAGAAGGAGAAGCAGAAGGAGACGCAGGAAAAGCAGAAGAAAGAGAAGCAGACGGAGAAGAAGGAGAAGGAGAAGCCGAAGCAGATGAAGAAGCAGAAGGAAAAGCACAAGCAGAAGGAGATGCAGAAGGAGAAGCAGGAGATGCAGAAGAAGCAGAAGCAGAAGGAGAAGAAGAAGGAGAAGAATCAGAATGAGAAGAAGCAGAAGGAGAAGTAGAAAGAGAAGCCGACGAAGAGAAGCAGAAAGAGAAGCAGGAGAAACAGAAGACGCAGGAGAAGCAGAAGCAGAGGAAACAGGAGAGCCGAAGAAGCAGAAGCAGAATCTGAAGCAGAAGGAGAAACAGAATAAGCACAATCTGAAGCAGAAGAAACAAAAATAGTAGAATAAGCAGAAGCAGAAGCAGCAGGAGAAGCAGAAGAAGAAGGAGAAGGCGAAAGAAAAGGATTAGGAGTAGGAGAAGCAAAAGGAAAAGCAGAAGCAGAAAGAGACGAAGAAGGAGAAGCAGCACGAGAAGTAGGAGAAGCAGGAGAAGTAGAAGCAGGAGAAGGAGAAGAAACAGAAGAGGCAGAAGCAGAATGAAAAGCAGAAGAAGAAATTGAAGGAGAAGCAGAAGCAAAAGGAGAAGCAGAAGAAGGATAAGGAGAAGCAGAAAGAGAAGCAGAAAGAATAGCAGAGCGAGAAGTAGGAGTAGCAGAAGCAGGAGAAGGAGAAGCAGAAGAAACACAAGAAGGAGAAGAAGCAGAAGGAGAAGCAGAAACAGAAGGAAAAGCAGAAAGAGAAGGAGGGGAAGCAGAAGAAGCAGAAGCAGGAGAGGCAGAAGCATAAGAATCCGAAGAAGCAGAAGCAGAACCTGAAGCAGAAGGAGAAGCAGGAGAAGCAGAAGAAGCAGAATCTGGAGAAGCAGAAGGAGAAGCAGAAGCAGAAAGAGAATCAAAAGCAGAAGGAGAAGCAGAAGAAACAGAAGAAGCAGAGGCAGTAGCAGAAGAAGCAGAAGATGCAGAAGCAGAAGGAGAAGCAGAAGGAAAAGCAGAAGAACGAGAAGGAGAAGAAGGAGAAACAGAAGGAGAAGAAGAAAGAGAAGACGAATAAGGAGCAGTAGAAGGAAAAGCAGCAGGAGAAGCAGGAGATGCAGAAACAGGAGAAGCAGAAGCAGAAGAAACAGGAGAAAGACAAGAAGCAGAAGCAGAAGGAGAAGCAGAAACAGAAGGAGAAGCAGAAAGAGAAGGAGGGGAAGCAGAAGAAGCAGAAGCAGGAGAAGCAGACGCATAAGAATCCGAAGAAGCAGAAGCAGAAGGAGAAGCAGGAGAAGCAGAAGAAGCAGAATCTGGAGAAGCAGAATGAGAAGCAGAAGGAAAAGCAGAAGCAAAAAGAGAATCAAAAGCAGAAGGAGAAGCAGAAGAAGTAGAAGCAGTAGCAGTTGTAGCAGAAGCCGAACGAGAAGCAGAAGGAAAAGCAGAAGAACAAGAAGGAGAAGGAGAAACAGAAGGAGAAGCAGAAGGAGAAGCAGAAAGAGAAGCAGGTAAAGCAGAAGAAGAAGAAGTAGAAGGAGAATCAGAAGGAGAAGCAGAAGAAGGAGAAGGAGAAGCAGAAGAAGATGCAGAAGGAGAAGCAGGAGAAGCAGAAGAAGCAGAAGCAGAAGGAGAAGAAGGACAAGCAGAAGAAGCAGAAGCAAAAGAAGGAGAAGAAGAAGCAGAAGCAGAATAAGGACAAGCACAACCAGAAGGAGATGCAGAAGGAGAAGCAGGAGAAGCAGAATAAGCAGAAGCTGAAGTAGAAGAAAGAGAAAAAGCAGAAGAAACAGAAGAGGAAGCAGCAGGAGAAGCAGAAGCAGAAGAAGGAGAAGGAGAAAGAGAAGGATTTGGAGTAGAAGAAACAGAAGGATAAGCAGAAGCAGAAAGAGAATGAGAAGGAGAAGCAGGAGAAGCTGGAGAAGCAGAAGGAGCAGAAGCAAGAGAAGCAGAAGCATAATGAAAGGCAGAAGAAGGAGAAATTGAAACAAAAGAAGATGCAGAAGGAGAAGCAGAAGCAGAAGCAGTAGTAGAAGCAGAAGAAGGAGAAGCAGAAGGAGAAGCATAAAGAGAAACAGAAGGAGAAGCAAGAGAAGCAGAATCAGGAGAAGCAGAATCAGAAGAAATAGAAGAAGGAGAAGAAGCAGAAGCAGAAAGAGAAGCAGAAAGAGAAGGAGAAGCAGAAATAGAAGCAGAAGAAGCAGAAGAAGCAAAAGGAGAACCTGAAGCAGAAGGAGAAGCTGGAGAAGCAGAAGAAGAAGAATCTGGAGAAGAAGAAGGAGAACCTGAAGGAGAAGCAGAAGCAGAAAGAGAAGCAAAAGCAGAAGGAGAAGCAGAAGAAGTAGAAGAAGCAGAAGCAGTAGCAGAAGAAGCTGAAGATGCAGAAGCAGAAAGAGAAGCAGAAGGAATAGCAGAAGATCGAGAATGAGAAGGAGAAACTGAAGGAGAAGCTGAATGAGAAGCAGAAAGAGAATTATGAAAAGCAGAAGAAGCAGAAGCAGACGGAGAAGCAGAAGAAGGAGAAGGAGAAGCAGAAGCAGCAGAAGAAGCACAAGGAAAAACACAAGCAGAAGGAGATGCAGAAGGTGAAGCAGGAGAAGCAGAAGAAGCAGAAGCAGAAGGAAAAGAACTAAAGAGAAGAAGCAGAAGCAGAAGTAGAAAGAGAAGCCGACGAAGAGAAGCAGAACGAGAAACAGAAGAAGCAGAAGCGGGAGAAGCAAAAGAAGAAGAAACAGAAGAAGGAGAAGGAGCAGAAGCCGAAGGAGAAGCAGAAGCAGAAGGAGAAGCAGACAGAGAAGCAGAAAAAGCAGAAAAAGCAGAAGCAGGAGAAGCAGAAGCAGAAGAAACAGGAGAAGGACAAGAAGCAGAAGCAGAAGCAGAAGGAGAAGCAGAAACAGAAGGAGAAGCAGAAAGAGAAGGAGGGGAAGCAGAAGAATCAGAAGCAGGAGAAGCAGAAGCATAAGAATCCGAAGGAGCAGAAGCAGAACCTGAAGCAGAAGGAGAAGCAGGAGAAGCAGAAGAAGCAAAATCTGGAGAAGCAGAATGACAAGCTGAAGGAGAAGCAGAAGCAGAAAGAGAATCAAAAGCAGAAGGAGAAGCGGAAGAAACAGAAGAAGCAGAAGCAGTAGCAGCTGCAGCAGAAGGAGAAGCAGAAGGAAAAGCAGGAAAACAAGAAGGAGAAAGAGAAACAGAAGCAGAAGGAGAAGGAGAATCAGAAAGAGAAGCAAAAGAAGCAAAAGGAGAAGCAGAAGGAGAAACAGAAGCAGAAGAAGCAGCACAAGGAGAAGCAGAAGCAGAAGAAGATGCAGAAGGAGAAGCAGGAGAAGCAGAAGAAGCAGAAGCAGAAGGAGAAGTAGAAGTAGGAGAAGGAGAAGGAAGATACCCAGAAGCAAAAGGAGAAGCAGAAGGAGAAGCAGAAGCAGAATGAGAAGAAGAAAGAGAAGGAGTAGAAGCAGAAGAAGCAGGAAAAGAAGAAGCAGAAGCAGAAGAAGCAGAAGAAGAAGAAGAAGAAGAAGAAGAAGAAGAAGAAGAAGAAGAAGAAGAAGAAGAAGAAGAAGAAGAAGAAGAAGAAGCATAAGGAGAAGCATAAGGAGAAGCAGAAGAAGCAGAAGCAGGAGAAGCAGAACAGAAGAAAAAGAATAAGCAAAAGAAGCAGAAGCAGAAGCACTGGGAGAAGCAGAAGAAGGAGAAGGAGAAGGAGCAGCAGAAGGAGAAGCAGAAGCAGAAAGAGAAGCAGAAACAGAAGGAGAACAAGAAGGAGAAGCAGGAGAATCAGAAGAAGCAGAAGTAGAAGCAGTAAGAGGAGAAGAAGGAGAAGCAGAAGTAGAATCAGAAGAAACAGAAGAAGAAGCAGAAGAAACAGAAGCAAAAGAAACAGAAGAAGGAGAAGAGCAGAAGCAGAAGCAGAAGGAGAAGCAGAAGCGAAGGAGAAGCAGAAAGAGAAGCAGGAGAAGCAGAAGAAGCAGGAGAAGCAGAAGAAACAGGAGAAGCCGAAGAAGCAGAAGCAGAATCTAAAGCAGAAGGAGAAACAGAAGAAGCACAATCTGAAGCAGAAGCAGAAGAAATAGTAATAGTAGAATAAGCAGAAGCAGAAGCAGCAAGAGAAGCAGAAGAAGAAGAAGTCGGTGAAGGCGAGAGAGAAGGATTAGGAGTAGGAGATGCAAAAGGATAAGCAGAAGCAGAAAGAGACGCAGAAGGAAAAGCAGCACGAGAAGTAGGAGAAGCAGGAGAAGCAGAAGCAGGAGAAGCAGAAGAAACAGAAGACGCAGAAGCAGAATGAGAAGCAGAAGGAGAAATTGAAGCAGAAGCAGAAGGAGAAGCAGAAGCAAAAGGAGAAGCAGAAGAAGAGAAGGAGAAGCAGGACGAGAAGCAGGAGAAGCAGAAGCAGAAGACGCAGAAGCAGAAGAAACAGAAGAAGGAGAAGAAGCAGAAGCAGAAGGAGAAGCAGAAACAGAAGGAAAAGCAAAAAGAGAAGCAGGAGAAGCAGAAGAAGCAGCAGCAGGAGAAGCAGAAGCAGAAGAAGTCGAAGAAGCAGAAGCAGAACCTGAACCAGAAGGAGAAGCAGGAGAAGCAGAAGAAGCAGAATCTGGAGAAGCAGAAGGAGAAGCAGAAGCAGAAAGAGAAGCAAAAGCAGAAGGAGAAGCAGAAGAAACAGAAGAAGCAGAGGCAGTAGCAGAAGAAGCAGAAGATGCAGAAGCAGAAGGAGAAGCAGAAGGAAAAGCAGAAGAACGAGAAGGAGAAGGAGAAGGAGAAACAGAAGGAGAAGCAGAAAGAGAAGCAGAAGAAGGAGCAGGAGAAGGAAAAGAAGCAGGAGAAGCAGAAAGAGCAGCAGAAGGAGAAGCAGGAGATGCAGAAACAGGAGAAGCAGAAGCAGAAGAAGCAGGAGAAGGACAAGAAGCAGAAGCAGAAGGAGAAGCAGAAACAGAAGGAGAAGAAGAAAGAGAAGTAGGAGAAGCAGAAGAAGCAGAAGCAGGAGAAGCAGAAGCATAAGAATCCGAAGAAGCAGAAGCAGAACCTGAAGCAGAAGGAGAAGCAGGAGAAGCAGAAGAAGCAGAATCTGGAGAAGCACAAGGAGAAGCAGAAGGAGAAGCAGAATCAGAAATAGAATCAAAAGCAGAAGGAGAAGCAGAAGAAACAGAAGAAGTAGAAGCCGTAGCAGTTGTAGCAGAAGCAGAACGAGAAGCAGAAGGAAAAGCAGAAGAACAAGAAGGAGAAGGAGAAACAGAAGGAGAAGCAGAAAGAGAAGCAGGTAAAGCAGAAGAAGAAGAATCAGAAGGAGAAGCAGAAGAAGGAGAAGGAGAAGCAGAAGAAGATGCAGAAGAAGAAGCAGAAGAAGCAGAAGAAGCAGAAGCAGAAGGAGAAGAAGGAGAAGAAGAAGAAGCAGAAGCAAAAGGAGAAGCAAAAGAAGGAGAAGGAGAAGGAGAAACAGAAGCAGAAGAAGAAGCATAAGGACAAGCACAAGAAGAAGGAGATGAAGAAGAAGAAGCAGGAGAAGCAGAAGAAACAGAAGCTGAAGGAGAAGCAGAAGTAGGAGAAGGAGAAGGAGGAGAAGCAGAAGGAGAAGCAGAAGCGGAATGAGAAGGAGAAAGAGAAGCAGGAGAAGCACAAGAAGCAGAAGCAGGAGAAGCCGATAGAGAAGAAGCTGAAGAAGCAGAAACAGAAGCAGAAGTAGAAGCAGAAGCAGAAGGAGAAGCAGCAGAAGAAGTAGAACCAGAAATTCAGGCAAGAGAAACAGAAGAAGCAGAAGCAGAAGGAGAAGCAAAAAGAGAAGCAGAAGAAGAACTAGAAGAAGCAGCAGAAGGAGAAGCAGCAGAAGAAGCAGAAAAACAAGTAGGAGAAGCAGAAGCAGAAAGAGAAGTAGAACCAGAAGAAGCAGAAGAAGCAGAAGCAGAAGAAGAAGCAGTAGAAGCATAAGAAGCAGAAGCAGGAGAAGCAGAAGAAAAAGAAGAAGCATAAGAAGCAGAAGCAGAGAGAGACACAGAAGAAGGAGAAGGAGCAGCAGAAGGTGAAGCAGAAGGAGATGCAGAAGCAGAAAGAGAAGCAGAAACAGAAGGAGAAGAAGAAGGAGAAGTTGGAGAATCAGAAGAAGCAGAAGAAGAAGCAGAAAGAGAAGCAGAAGAAGGAGAAGGAGAAGCAGAACGAGAAGGACAAGCAGGAGAAGCAGAAGAAGCAGAAGCGGGAGAATCAGTAGAAGAAGAAGAAGAAGAAACAGAAGAAGGAGAAGGAGCAGAAGGAAAAGCAGAAGCAGAAGGAGAAGCAGAAAGAGAAGCAGAAGAAGCAGAAGAAGCAGTAGCAGGAGAAGCAGAAGAAACAGAAGAAGCCCAAGAACCAGAAGGAGAACCTGAAGCAGAAGGAGAAGCAGTAGCAGGAGAAGCTGGAAAACTAGAAGCAGGAGAAACAGAACAAGCAGAAGAAAGCTGAAGCAGAACGAGAAGCAGATGAAGAAGAAGGAGAAAGAGAAGGATTAGGAGTAGGAGGAGCAGAAGCAGAATTTAGAAGCAGAAAGAGAAGCAGAAGGAGAAACAGAAGAATGCAGAAGCAGGAGATGCAGAAGCAGAAGCAGAATGAGAAGCTCAAGAAGGAGAAATTGAAGGAGAAAGAGAATGGGTCGGAGAAGCCGAAGGAGAAGTAGGAGAAGCAGAAAAAGAAGCAGGAGAAGCAGAAGCAGAAGAAGGAGAAGAGCAGAAGCAGAAGGAGAATCAGAAGCAGAGGAGAAGCAGAAGAAGCAGAAGCTGATGCAGAAGAAGAAGAAGAAGAAACAGAAAAAGCAGAAGAAGCAGAAGAAGGAGCAGCAGGAGAAGCAGAAGAAGAAGAAGGAGAAAGAGAAAGAGAAGGAATAGGAGTAGGAGAAACAGAAGGATAAGCAGAAGCAGAAAGAGAAGCAGGAGAAGCAGAAGAAGCAGGAGAAGCAAAAGCAGAAGAAAAAGAAGAAGCATAAGTAGCAGAAGCAGAGGGAGAAACAGAAGAAGGAGAAGGAGCAGCAGAAGGTGAAGCAGAAGGAGATGCAGAAGCAGATAGAGAAGCAGAAACAGAAGGAGAAGAAGAAGAAGTTGGAGAATCAGAAGAAGCAGAAGCAGAAACAGAAAGAGCAGAAGAAGGAGAAGGAGAAGCAGAAGGAGAAGGACAAGCAGGAGAAGCAGAAGAAGCAGAAGCGGGAGAAGCAGAAGAAGAAGAAGAAACAGAAGAAGGAGAAGGAGCAGAAGGAGAAGCAGAAGCAGAAGGAGAAGCAGAAAGAGAAGCAGAAGAAGCAGTAGCAGGAGAAGCAGAAGCAGAAGAAACAGAAGAAGCCCAAGTACCAGAAGGAGAACCTGAAGCAGAAGGAGAAGCAGAAGCAGCAGAAGCTGGAAAAGCAGAAGCAGAAGAAAAAGAAGAAGCATAAGTAGCAGAAGCAGAGGGAGAAACAGAAGAAGGAGAAGGAGCAGCAGAAGGTGAAGCATAAGGAGACGCAGAAGCAGAAAGAGAAGCAGAAACAGAAGGAGAAGAAGAAGGAGAAGTTGAAGAATCAGAAGAAGCAGAAGCAGAAGCAGAAAGAGCAGCAGAAGAAGGAGAAGGAGAAGCAGAAGGAGAAGGACAAGCAGGAGAAGCAGAAGAAGCAGAAGCGGGAGAAGCAGAAGAAGAAGAAGAAACAGAAGAAGGAGAAGGAGCATAAGGAGAAGCAGAAGCATAAGGAGAAGCAGAA
>NW_012291819.1:0-8579 GCF_000151885.1 Dipodomys ordii | reverse complement strand
AGCGTTAAACATCGTGTAACCCTGCGGGGACACATCGGGGGACACAGCAGGACACAGCAGAAAACCGCAGTGATTTTGCGGGGACACAGTGGGACACAGCGGGGGACACAGCGGGACACAGAGGGGGACAGAGTGGGACACAGTGGGGGACACAGCCGGACACAGCAGGGGGAACAGTGGGGGACACAGCGGGACACAGCGGGACACAGCGAGGACACAGCGGGACAGAGCGGGACACTGCAGGGCACAGCGGGGGACACAGCGGGACACAGCGGGGGACACAGCGTGGACATAACAGAACACAGAGTGGGACACAGTGAGGACACAGCGGGACACAGCGGGACACAGCCGGGTCTCAGCAGTTGACACAGCGGGACACAGCGGGGGACACATCGGGACACAGCGGGGGACACATGGAGGACTCAGCGGGACAAGGCGGGGACACAGCGGCGACTCACCGGGGGACACAGCGGGGTACAAAACGGGACACCACAGAACACAGTGGGAAACAGCGGGACACAGCGGGGGACACAGAGGGGTAAACAGCGGGACACAGCGGGGAACACAGCGAGGACACAGCGGGACCAAGCGGGACACAGCGTCGATACAGCGGGAACACAGCGGGACACAGCGGGACACAGCTGGACACATCGTGGGACAAAGCGGGAGATAGCAGGGGACACAGCGAGGACACAGCGGGACACAGTGGTTACACATAGAGGACTCAGCGGGGGACACAGTGGGGGACAGAGCGGGAAACAGCGGGACCCAGCGGTGACAAAGCGTGAGACACAGCAGTGGACAGAGCAGGAGACAGAGGCAGACACAGCGAGGACACAGCGGGACACAGCGGGGACACAGAGGTGGCTCAGGGGGGCCACAGCGGGGGACAAAGCGGGACACTACGGAACACAGCGGGACACAGCGTGAAACAGCGGTGAACCTGCGGGGACACAGCGGGACACAGCCGGGAACACAGCGGGACACAGCGGGGACACAGCGGGGACACAGCGGGACCCAGCAGGACACAGCAGGACACAGTGGGGACACAGCGGGGGACACAGTGGGACACAGCGGGGGACACAGAGGGACACAGCGGGGTACACAGCAGGCACAAAGCGGGACACAGCGGGGGACACAGCGAGGACAAAGCAGGACACAGCGGTGACACAGCGGGACACAGCTGGGGACACTGCGGGACACAGCGGGACACAGCGGGGACACAGCAGGACACAGCGGGGAACAAAGAGAGGACACAGCGGGACACAGCGGGACACAGCGTCGATAGAGTGGGGACACAGCGGGACACAGCGGTGAAACAACCGGACTCAGCGGGGGACATTGTGGTACCCAGCGGAACCCAGCGGGGACACAGCAAGGACACATCGGGGGACACAGCGGGACACAGCGGGGGACACAGCAAGGGACACAGCGGGAGACAGAGCGGGACACAGTGGGGAACACAGAGAGAGACACAGCAGGACCCAGCGGGACACAGCGTCGATACAGCGGGTACACAGCGGGACACAGCGGGGTACACAGCTGTTGACACAACGGGACACAGTGGGGGACACAGCGGGACACAGCGGGGCACAGCGGGGCACAGCAGGGACAAAACGGGAGACACAGTGGGGAACAGAGCAGGACACAGCGGGAGACACAGCGGGACATAGTGGGGTACACAGCTGGGGACACAACGGGACACAGCGGGGGACACAGCGAGGACACAGCAGAACACAGCGTGGGAAACAGCGAGGACACAGCGGGACACAGCGAGACACAGCGGGACACAATGGGGACACAGCAGTAGACACAGCGAGACACAGCGGGGGACACAGCGGGACACAGCGGGGAATACAGCGAGGACACAGCGGGGACACAGCGGGGACACTGCGGGAACATAGTGGGACACAGCGGGGCACACAGCGGGACACAGCGGGACACAGCTTGGGACACTGCGGGAACACAGCAGGACACAGCAGGGGACACAGCGAGGACACAGCAGGACACAGTGGGACACAGCGTGGGACAAAGCGGGAGACAGCAGGGGACACAGCGAGGACACAGCGGGACACAGCGGCGACACATAGAGGACTCAGCGGGGGACACAGCGGGGGACAGAGCGGGACACACCGGGACACTGCGGGGCACAGCGGGGGACACAGCGGGACACAGCGGGGGACCCAGCGGGAGCCTGCGGGACACAGCGGGACACTGCGGGGCACAGTGGGAGACACAGCGGGACACAGCTGGGGACACAGGGAGGACACAGCTTAACACAGCATGGGACAAAGCGAGGACACAGCGGGACAAGGCGGGGGACACAGCGGGAGACAGCGGGGGACACAGCGAGGACACAGCGGGACACAGCGCTGACACTACGGGGACACAGCGGGGGACACAGAGGGGGACACAGCTGGACACAGCGGGACACAGCGGGGGACACAGCGAGTGACACAGCTTGGGACACAGCGGGATACAGTGGGGAACACAGAGAGAGACACAGCAGGACATAGCGAGACACAGAGTCGATACAGCAGGGACACAGCGGGGTACACAGCTGTTCACACAACGGGACACAGTGGGGGACACAGCGGGACACAGCGGGACACAGCGGGGCACAGCGGGGACAAAACGGGAGACACAGTGGGGAACAGAGCAGGACACAGCGGGAGACACAGAAAGGACACAGTGGGGACACAGCGAGACTCAGCCGGGGACACAACGGGGACAAAGCGGGACACAGTGGGACACAGTGGGACACAGCGGGACACAGAGGGGTCACTGCGGGACACAGTGGGGGACAAAGCGGGACACAGCGGGACACAGCGGGGACGCAGCGGGACACAGCGGGACACGGCGGGGGACACAGCGGGACACAGAGCGGGACATAGCGAGGACACAGCGGGACACAGTGGGGGACACAGTGAGGACACAGTGGGGGACACAGTGGGGGAAACAGCTGGACACAGCAGGGAACACAGCGAGGACACAGCGGCACCCAGCGGGACACAGCGTAGATACAGCGGAGACACAGCGTTACACAGCATGGTACAAAGCTGTGGACACAACGGCACACAGTGGGGGCACAGCGGGACACAGCGGGACACAGTGGGACACAGCGGGGACAAAGCGTGAGACACAGCAGGGGACAGAGCTGGAGACAGCGGGGGACACAGCGGGGACACAGCGAGGACACAGCGGGACAGAGCGGGACACTGCAGGGCACAGCGGGGGACACAGCAGGACACAGCGGGGGACACAGCGGGAGACAGCGGGGGACACAGCGAGGACACAGCGGGACACAGCGCTGACACTGCGGGGACACAGCGGGGGAAACAGCGGGGGACACAGCCGGACACAGCGGGACACAGTGGGGGAAACATGTAGGACTCAGCGGGACAAAGCGGAAACACACCGGCGACTCACCGGGGGACACAGCGGGGGACAAAGCGGGACACCACAGAACACAGTGGGAAACAGCGGGACACAGCGGGGAAACTGCGGGGATACAGCGGGACAAAGCGGGGGACCTAGCGGGACACAGCGGGACACAGCAGGACCCAGCGGGGAAACAGGGGGGATACAGTTTGACACAGCGAGGACACAGCGGGACACAGCGGGACCCAGCAGGACACAGCGGGGGACACAGCGGGACACAGCGGGACACAGCGGGGGACACAGCCGGACACAGCAGTGACACAGTAGGACACAGCGTGGGACAAAGCGGGAGACAGCGGAGGACACAGCGAGGACACAGCTGGACACAGCGGGGACACAGAGGGGACTCAGCAGGGGACATAGAGGGGAAAAAGCGGGACACCACGTTACACAGTAGGACACAGCGGGACACAGCGGGGACACTGCGGGACACAGCTGGGGGACACAGCTGTGGACAGCGGGGGAAAGAGAAGGTACACAGCGGGACACAGAGGGGACACAACTGGACACAGAAGGGTACACAGCGGGGCACAGCGGACTCACAACAGGGACAGAGCTGGACACAGAGGGACACAGAGGGGACAGAGCGTGACACAGTGGGACACAGCGGGACACAGCAGAGAACTCAGCGGGACACAGCGGGGGACAAAGGGAGGACACAGCTGGACACTGAGGGAGACAGAGCGAGGACACAGCCGGACACAGCGAAACACAGCGTGATACAGTGGGGACAGAGCAGGGGACACAGCGGGACACAGCGGGGGACACAGAGGGACACAGCGGGGAACAAAGAGACGACACAGCGGGACCCAGCGGGACACAGCGTCGATAGAGCGGGGACACAGCGGGACACAGCGGTGACACAACCGGACTCAGCGGGGGACACTGTGGGACCCAGCGGGACCCAGCGGGGACACAGCAAGGACACAGCGGGGGACAAAGCGGGACACCACAGAACACAGTGGGAAACAGCGGGACACAGCGGGGAAACTGCGGGGACACAGGGAGACAAAGCGTGGGACACATAGGGACACAGCGGGGGACACAGTGGGGGACACAGCGGGACACAGCGGGGAACACAGCGAGGACACAGCGGGACCCAGCGGTAAACAGCGTCGATACAGCGGGGACACAATGTTACACAGCGTGGTACACAGCTGTGAACACAACGGGACACAGTGGGGGCACAGCGGGACACAGCGGGACACAGTGGGACACAGCGGGGACAAAGCTTGAGACACAGCGGAGTACAGAGCGGGAGACAGCAGGGGACACAGCGAGGACACAGCGGGACACAGCGCTGACACTGCGGGGGACACAGCGGGGGACACAGCCGGACACAGCCGGACACAGCAGGGGACACAGGGGGGAAACAGCGGGACCCAGCGCGGGACACAGCGAGGATGCATTGGGACAGAGCGGGCACACAGCGGGACTCAGCGGACACAGCAGTACACAGCGGGACACAGCGGGACACAGCGGGGGACACAGAGGGGCAAACAGCGGGACACAGCGGGGAACACAGCGAGGACACAGCGGGACCAAGCGGGACACAGCGTCGATACAGCGGGGACACAGCGGGGTACACAGCTGGGTACACAACGGGACACAGCGGGGGACACAGCGAGGACACAGCAGAACACAGCGTGGGAAACAACGAGGACACAGCGGGACACAGTGAGACACAGCGGGACACAGTGGGGACACAGCAGTAGACACAGCGGGACACAGCGAGGACACAGCGGGGACACAGCAGGGACACAGCGGCACCCAGCAGGACACAGCGGGGCACACAGCGGGACACAGCGGGACACAGCTTGGGACACAGCGGGAACACAGCAGGACACAGCCGGGGACACAGCGAGGACACAGCGGGACACAGTGGGACACATCGTGGGACAAAGCGGGAGATAGCAGGGGACACAGCGAGGACACAGCGGGACACAGTGGCGACACATAGAGGACTCAGCGGGGGACACAGTGGGGGACAGAGCGGGACCCAGCTGGACCCAGCGGGGACAAAGCGTGAGACACAGCAGTGGACAGAGCAGGAGACAGAGGCTAACACAGCGAGGACACAGCGGGACTCAGCGGGGACACAGAGGTCGCTCAGGGGGGCCACAGCGGGGGACAAAGTGGGACACCACAGAACACAGCGTGACACAGCGTGAAACAGCGGTGAACCTGCGGGGACACAGCGGGACACAGCGGGGAACACAGCGGGACACAGCGGGGACACAGCGGGGACACAGCGGGACCCAGCAGGACACAGCGGGACACAGCAGGACACAGCGGGGGACACAGTGGGACACAGCGGGACACAGCGGGGACACTGCGGGGACACAGCGGGACAAAGTGGGGGACCCAGCGGGACCCAGCGGGACACAGCAGGACCCAGCGGGGAAACAGCGGGGACACAGTGGGACACAGCGAGGACACAGCGGGACACAGCATGGGACAAAGCGAGGACACAGCGGGAAACAGCGAGACACAGCGGGACCCAGCGGGGACCCAGCAGTGGACACAGCGGGACACAGCGGGGAACAAAGCGGGACACCACGGAACACAGCAGGACACAGCGTGAAACAGCGGTGAACCTGCGGGGACACAGCGGGACACAGCGGGGGACCCAGCGGGACCCAGCGGGACACAGCAGGGGACACAGCCGGACACAGCAGGGACACAGCGGGGACACAGCGGGACCCAGCAGGACACAGCGGGGGACACAGCGGGACACAGCGGGACACAGCGGGGGACACAGCAGGGACACAGTGGGACACAGTAGGACACAGCGTGGGACAAAGCGGGAGACAGCGGAGGACACAGCGAGGACACACCTGGACACAGAGGGGACACAGAAGGGACTCAGCAGGGGACATAGAGGGGAAAAAGCGGGACACCACGGGACACAGTAGGACACAGCGGGACACAGCGGGGACACTGCGGGACACAGCCGGGGGACACAGCGGTGGACAGCGGGGGAAAGAGAAGGGACACAGCGAGGACACAGCGGGACACAGCGGGGACACAGAGGTGGCTCAGGGAGGCCACAGCGGGGGACAAAGCGGGACACCACGGAACACAGCGGGACACAGCGTGAAACAGCGGTGAACCTGCGGGGACACAGCGGGACACAGCGGGGGACACAGCGGGACACAGCGGGGACACAGCGGGGACACTGCGGGACCCAGCAGGACCCAGCGGGACACAGCAGGACACAGCGGGGGACACAGTGGGACACAGCGGAGGACACAGCGTGACACAGCAGGACACAGCGGGACACAGCAGGACACAGCGGGTGACACAGTGGGACACAGCGGAGGACACAGCGGGACACAGTGGGGACACAGAGGGGACTCAGCAGGGGACATAGTAGGGGACAAATCGGGACACCACAGGACACAGCGGAACACAGCGGGACACTGCGGGGCACAGCGGGGGACACAGCAGGATACAGCAGTGGACACAGGGAGGACACAGCGGAACACAGCATGGGACAATGCGAGGACACAGTCGGAAACAGCGAGACACAGCGGGACACAGCGGGGACCCAGCAGTGGACACAGCGGGACACAGCGGGGGACAAAGCGGGACACCACGGAACACAGCAGGACACAGCGTGAAACAGCGGTGAACCTGCGGGGACACAGCGGGACACAGCGTGGGACCCAGCGGGACCCAGCGGGACACAGCGGGGGACACAGCAGGGACACAGTGGGACACAGTAGGACACAGCCTGGGACAAAGCGGGAGACAGCGGAAGACACAGCGAGGACACACCCGGACACAGCGGGGACACAGAGGGGACTCAGCAGGGGACATAGAGGGGAAAAAGCGGGACACCACGGGACACAGTAGGACACAGCGGGACACAGCGGGGACACTGCGGGACACAGCCGGGGGACACAGCGGTGGACAGCGGGGGAAAGAGAAGGGACACAGTGGGACACAGAGGGGACACAGCTGGACACAGAAGGGTACACAGCGGGGCACAGCGGACACACAACAGGGACAGAGCTGGACACAGAGGGACACAGATGGGACAGAGCGTGACACAGCGGGACACAGCGGGACACAGCAGGGGACTCAGCAGGACACAGCGGGGGACACAGGGAAGACACAGCTGGACACTGAGGGAGACAGAGCGAGGACACAGTCTGAAACAGCGAAACACAGCGTGACACAGTGGGGACACAGCAGGGGACACAGCGGGACACAGCGGGGGACACAGAGGGACACAGCGGGGTACACAGCAGGCACAAAGCAGGACACAGCAGGGGACACAGCGAGGACAAAGCGGGACACAGCGGTGACACAGCGGGGACACAGCTGGGGACACTGCGGGACACAGCAGACACAGCAAGGACACAGCGGGAGACACAGCGGGACACAGCCGGACACAGCCAGGGACACAGCGGGACACAGCGAGAAACACAGCGGGGGACACAGCGGGACACAGCGGGGAACAAGAGAGGACCCAGCGGGACCCAGCGGGACACAGCGTCGATAGAGTGGGGAAACAGTGGGACACAGCGGTGAAACAACCGGATTCAGCGGGGGCCCTGTGGGACCCAGCGGGACCCAGCGGGGACACAGCAAGGACACAGCAGGGGACACAGCAGCACCCAGCGGGACACAGCGTAGATACAGCGGAGACACAGCGTTACACACCATGGTACAAAGTTGTGGACACAACGGGACACAGTGGGGGCACAGCGGGACACAGCGGGACGCAGTGGGACACAGCGGGGACAAAGCGTGAGACACAGCAGGGGACAGAGCTGGAGACAGCGGGGGACACAGCGGACACAGTGAGGCCTCAGCGGGACAGAGCGGGACACTGCAGGGCACAGCGGGGGACACAGCGGGAGACAGCTGGGGACACAGCGGGAGACAGCGGGGGACACAGTGATGACACAGCGGGACACAGCGCTGACACTGCGGGGACACAGCGGGGGACACAGCGGGGGACACAGCCGGACAAAGCGGGACACAGTGTGGGACACATGGAGGATTCAGCGGGACAAAGCGTGGACACAGCGGCGACTCACCGGGGGACACAGCGGGGGACAAAGCGGGACACCACAGAACACAGTGGGAAACAGCGGGACACAGCGGGGAAACTGCGAGGACACAGG
>NW_012291818.1:0-8582 GCF_000151885.1 Dipodomys ordii | reverse complement strand
TGAAGCAGTAGTAGAAGCAGAAGAAGGTAGAAGCAGAAGGAGAAGCAGAAAGAGAAAGAGAAGGAGAAGCAGGAGAAGCAGAATCAGAAGAAATAGAAGAAGGAGAAGAAGCAGAAGCAGAAAGAGAAGCAGAAACAGAAGGAGAAGCAGAAATAGAAGCAGAAGAAGCCGAAGAAGCAAAAGGAGAACCTGAAGCAGAAGGAGAAGCTGGAGAAGCAGAAGAAGAAGAATCTGGAGAAGAAGAAGGAGAACCAGAAGGAGAAGGAGAAGCAGAAAGAGAAGCAAAAGCAGAAGGAGAAGCATAAGAAACAGAAGAAGCAGAAGCAGTAGCAGAAGAAGGAGAAGAGCAGAAGGAGAAGCAGAAGCAGAAGCAGAAGGAGAAGCAGAAAGAGAATCAGGAGAAGCAGAAGAAGCAGGAGAAGCAGAAGCAGAAGAAACAGGAGAAGCCGAAGAAGCAGAAGCAGAATCTGAAGCAGAAGGAGAAACAGAAGAAGCACAATCTGAAGCAGAAGCAGAAGAAACAGTAAAAATAGTAGAATAAGCTGAAGCAGCAGCAAGAGAAGCAGAAGAAAAAGAAGTCGGAGAAGGCGAGAGAGAAGGATTAGGATTAGGAGAAGCAAAAGGATAAGCAGAAGCAGAAAGAGACGCAGAAGGAAAAGCAGCACGAGAAGTAGGAGAAGCCGGAGAAGCAGAAGCAGGAGAAGCAGAAGAAACAGAAGACGCAGAAGCAGAATGAGAAGCAGAAGGAGTAATTGAACAGAACCAGAAGGAGAAGCAGAAGCAGAAGGAGAAGCAGAAGAAGGAGAAGGAGAATCAGAAAGAGAAGCAGAAAGAGAAGCAGAACGAGAAGCAGGAGAAGCAGAAGCAGGAGAAGCAGAAGCAGAAGAAACAGAAGAAGGAGAAGAAGCAGAAGGAGAAGCAGAAACAGAAGGAAAAGCAAAAAGAGAAGCAGGAGAAGCAGAAGAAGCAGCACAGGAGAAGCAGAAGCAGAAGAAGCCGAAGAAGCAGGTGCAGAACCTGAAGCAGAAGGAGAAGCAGGAGAAGCAGAAGAAGCAGAATCTGGAGAAGCAGGAGAAACAGAAGAAGCAGAAGCTGAAGGAGAAGCAGAAGTAGGAGAAGGAGAAGGAGGAGAAGCAGAAGGAGAAGCAGAATCGGAATGAGAAGCAGAAAGAGAAGCAGGAGAAGCACAAGAAAAAGAAGCAGGAGAAGCCGAAAGAGAAGAAGCAGAAGAAGCAGAAACAGAAGCAGAAGTAGAAGCAGAAGCAGAAGCAGAAGGAGAAGCAGCAGAAGAAGTAGAACCAGAAATTCAGGCAGGAGAAACAGAAGAAGCAGAGCAGAAGCAGAAGGAGAAGCTAAAAGAGAAGCAGAAGAAGAAGTAGAAGAACCAGCAGTAGGAGAAGCAGAAGAAGAAGCAGAAAAACAAGCAGGAGAAGCAGAAGCAGAAAGAGAAGCAGAAGAAGCAGCAGAAGAAGAAGAAGAAGCAGTAGAAGCATAAGAAGCAGAAGCAGGAGAAGCAGAACCGGAAGAAAAAGAAGAAGCATAAGAAGCAGAAGCAGAGTGAGAAACAGAAGAAGGAGAAGGAGCAGCAGAAGTTGAAGCAGAAGGAGATGCAGAAGCAGAAAGAGAAGCAGAAACAGATGGAGAAGAAGAAGGAGAAGTTGGAGAATCAGAAGAATCAGAAGCAGAAGGAGAAAGAGAAGCAGAAGAAGGAGAAGGAGAAGCAGAAGGAGAAGGACAAGTAGGAGAAGCAGAAGAAGCAGAAGCGGGAGAAGCAGAAGAAGAAGAAGAAGACACAGAAGAAGGAGAAGGAGCAGAAGGAGAAGCAGAAGGAGAAGCAGAAAGAGAAGCAGAAGAAGCAGTAGCAGGAGAAGCAGAAGCAGAAGAAACAGAAGAAGACCAAGAACCAGAAGGAGAACCTGAAGCAGAAGGAGAAGCAGAAGCAGCAGAAGCTGGAAAAGCAAAAGCAGAAGAAACAGAACAAGCAGAAGAAGCAGAAGCAGAACGAGAAGCAGAAGAAGAAGAAGGAGAAAGAGAAGGATTAGGAGTAGGAGGAGCAGAAGAAGAATAAGAAGCAGAAAGAGAAGCAGAAGGAGAAGCAGAAGGAGAAACAGAAGAAGCAGAAGCAGGAGAAGCCGAAGCAGAAGAAGAATGAGAAGCACAAGAAGGAGAAATTGAAGGAGAAGGAGAATGAGACGGAGAAGCAGAAGGAGAAGTAGGAGAAGCAGAATAAGAAGAAACAGAAGAAGGAGAAGAGCAGAAGCAGAAGCAGAAGGAGAAGCAGAAGAAGCAGAAGCTGAAGCAGAAGAAGAAGAAACAGAAAAAGCAGAAGAAGCAGAAGAAGAAGCAGCAGGAGAAGCAGAAGAAGAAGAAGGAGAAAGAGAAGGATTAGGCGTAGGAGAAACAGAAGGATAAGCAGAAGCAGAAAGAGAAGGAGAAGGAGAAGCAGAAGGAGCAGAAGCAGGAGAAGCAGAAGCATAATGAAAGGCAGAAGAAGGAGAAATTGAAACAGAAGAAGATGCAGAAGGAGAAGCAGAAGCAGTAGTAGAAGCAGAAGAAGGAGAAGCAGAAGGAGAAGCATAAAGAGAAAGAGAAGGAGAAGCAGGAGAAGCAGAAGCAGGAGAAGCAGAATCAGAAGAAATAGAAGAAGGAGAACAAGCAGAAGCAGAAAGAGAAGCAGAAACAGAAGGAGAAGCAGAAATAGAAGCAGAAGAAGACGAAGAAGCAAAAGGAGAATCTGAAGCAGAAGGAGAAGCTGGAGAAGCAGAAGAAGAAGAATCTGGAGAAGAAGAAGGAGAACCAGAAGGAGAAGCAGAAGCAGAAAGAGAAGCAAAAGCAGAAGGAGACGCAGAAGAAACAGAAGAAGCAGAAGCAGTAGAAGAAGCTGAAGATGCAGAAGCAGATAGAGAAGCAGCAGGAATAGCAGAATAACGAGAAGGAGAAACAGAAGGAGAAGCAGAAGGAGAAGCAGGAAAAGAAGAAGAAGCAGAAGCAGACGGAGAAGCAGAAGAAGGAGAAGGAGAAGCAGAAGCAGAAGAAGAAGCAGAAGGAAAAGGGCAAGCAGAAGGAGATGCAGAAGGAGAATCAGGAGAAGCAGAAGAAACAGAAGCAGAAGGAGAAGAAGAAAGAGAAGATTCAGAAGAAGCAGAAGCAGAAATAGAAAGAGAAGCCGACGAAGAGAAGCAGAATGAGAAGCAGGGGAAGCAGAACAAGCAGAAGCTGGAGAAGCAGAAGAAGAAGAAGAAGAAGGAGAAGGAGCAGAAGGAGAAGAAGAAAGAGAAGCAGGAAAAGCAGAAGAAGCAGAAGCAGGAGAAGCAGAAGCAGAAAACGGAGAAGGAAAAGAAGCAAAAGCAGAAGGAGAAGCAGAAACAGAAGGAGAAGAAGAAAGAGAAAAGGGGAAGCAGAAGAAGCAGAAGCAGGAGTAGCAGAAGCATAAGAATCCGAAGAAGCAGAAGCAGAACCTGAAGCAGAAGGAGAAGCAGGAGAAGGAGAAGAAGCAGAATCTGGAGTAGCAGAATGAGAAGCAGAAGTAGAAGCAGAAGCAGAAAGAGAATCAAAAGCAGAAGGAGAAGCAGAAGTAACAGAAGAAGCAGTAGCAATTGCAGCAGAAGCAGAAGGAGAAGCAGAAGGAAAAGCCGAAGAACGAGAAGGAGAAGGAGAAACAGAAGGAAAAGCAGAAGGAGAAGCAGAAGGAGAAACAGAAGCAGAAGAAGCAGCAGAAGGAGAAGAAGAAGCAGAAGAAGATGCATAAGGAGAAGCAGGAGAAGCAGAAGAAGCAGAAGCAGAAGGAGAAGTAGAAGTAGGATAAGGAGAAGGAAGAGCCGCAGAAGCAATAGGAGAAGCAGAAGGAGTAGCAGAAGCAGAATGAGAAGCAGAAAGAGAAGCAGTAGAATCAGAAGAAGCAGGAAAAGAAGAAGCAGAAGAAAGAGAAGAAGAAGAAGAAGAAGAAGAAGAAGAAGAAGAAGAAGAAGAAGAAGAAGAAGAAGAAGAAGAAGAAGAAGAAGAAGAAGAAAAGAAGAAGAAGAAGAAGAAGAAGAAGAAGAAGAAGAAGAAGAAGAAGAAGAAGAAGAAGAAGAAGAAGAAGAAGAAGAAGAAGAAGAAGAAGAAGAAGAAGAAGAAGAAGAAGAAGGAGAAGCATAAGGAGAAGAAGCAGAAGCAGAAGAAGCAGAAGCAGGAGAAGCAGAAGCAGAAGAAAAAGAATAAGCATAAGAAGAAGAATCAGAGGGAGAAGCAGAAGAAGGAGAAGGAGCAGCAGAAAGAGAAGTAGAAGGAGAATCAGAAGGAGAAGCAGAAGAAGGAGTAGCAGAAGCAGAAGAAGCAGCAGAAGGAGAAGCAGAAGCAGAAAAAGATGCAGAACGAGAAGCAGGAGAAGCAGAAGAAGCAGAAGCAGAAGGAGAAGCAGAAGTAGGAGAAGGAGAAGGATAAGGAAGTGCAACAGAAGCAATAGGAGAACCAGAAGGAGAAGCAGAATGAGAAGCAGAAAGATACACAGTAGACGCAGAAGAAGCAGGAAAAGCAGAAGCAGAAGAAAGAGAAGAAGAAGAAGAAAAAGAAGAAGATGAAGAGGAAGAAGAAGAAGAAGAGATGCAGCAGCATAAGGAGAAGCATAAGGAGAAGCATAAGGAGAAGCATAAGGAGAAGCAGTAGAAGCAGAAGCAGGAGAAGCAGGAGCAGAAGAAAAAGAATAAGCAAAAGAAGCAGAAGCAGAAGCAGTGGGAGAAGCAGAAGAAGGAGAAGGAGAAGGAGCAGCAGAAGGAGAAGCAGAAGCAGAAAGAGAAGAAGAAACAGAAGGAGAACAAGAAGGAGAATCAGAAGAAGCAGAAGTAGAAGCAGAAAGAGGAGAAGAAGGAGAAGCAGAAGTAGAATCAGAAGAAACAGAAGAAGAAGAAGCAGAAGAAACAGAAGCAAAGGAAACAGAAGAAGGAGAAGAGCAGAAGCAGAAGCAGAAGGAGAAGCAGAAGCGAAGGGGAAGCAGAAAGAAAAGCAGGAGAAGCAGAAGAAGCAGGAGAAGCAGAAGCAAAAGAAACAGGAGAAGCCGAAGAAGCAGAAGCAGAATCAGAAGCAGAAGGAGAAACAGAAGAAGCACAATCTGAAGCAGAAGCAGAAGAAACAGTAATAGTAGAATAAGCAGAAGCAGAAGCGCCAGGAGAAGCAGAAGAAGAAGAAGGAGAAGGCGAAAGAGAAGGATTAGGAGTAGGAGAAGCAAAAGGATAAGCAGAAGCAGAAAGAGACGCAGAAGGAGAAGCAGCAAGACAAGTAGGAGAAGCAGGAGAAGCAGAAGCAGGAGAAGCACAAGAAACAGAAGACGCAGAAGCAGAATGAGAAGCAGAAGGAGAAATTGAAGCAGAAGCAGAAGGAGAAGCAGAAAGAGAAGCAGAAGAAGCAGTAGCAGGAGAAGCAGAAGCAGAAGAAACAGAAGAAGCCCAAGAACCAGAAGGAGAACCTGAAGCAGAAGGAGAAGCAGAAGCAGTAGAAGCTGCAAAAGCAGAAGCAGAAGAAACAGAACAAGCAGAAGAAGCAGAAGCAGAACGAGAAGCAGAAGAAGAAGAAGGAGAAAGATAAGGATTAGGAGTAGGAGGAGCAGAAGCAGAATAAGAAGCAGAAAGAGAAGCAGAAGGAGAAGCAGAAGGAGAAACAGAAGAAGCAGAAGCAGGAGAAGCAGAAGCAGAAGAAGAATGAGAAGCACAAGAAGGAGAAATTGAAGGAGAAGGAGAATGAGATGGAGAAGCAGAAGGAGAAGTAGGAAAAGCAGCAGCAGAAGAAGCAGGATAAGCAGAAGCAGAAGAAACAGAAGAAGGAAAAGAGCAGAAGCAGAAGCAGGAGGAGAAGCAGAAGCAGAAGTAGAAGCAGAAGAAGCAGAAGCGGAAGCAGAAGAAGAAGAAACAGAAAAAGCAGAAGAAGCAGAAGAAGAAGCAGCAGGAGAAGCAGAAGAAGAAGAAGGAGAAAGAGAATGATTAGGCGTAGGAGAAACAGAAGGATAAGCAGAAGCAGAAAGAGAAGGAGAAAGATAAGCAGGAGAAGCAGAAGGAGCAGAAGCAGGAGAAGCAGAAGCATAATGAAAGGCAGAAGAAGGAGAAATTGAAACAGAAGAAGATGCAGAAGGAGAAGCAGAAGCAGAAGCAGTAGTAGAAGCAGAAGAAGGAGAAGCAGAAGGAGAAGCATAAAGAGAAACAGAAGGAGAAGCAGGAGAAGCAGAAGCAGGAGAAGCAGAATCAGAAGAAATAGAAGAAGGAGAACAAGCAGAAGCAGAAAGAGAAGCAGAAACAGAAGGAGAAGCAGAAATAGAAGCAGAAGAAGACGAAGAAGCAAAAGGAGAACCTGAAGCAGAAGGAGAAGCTGGAGAAGCAGAAGAAGAAGAATCTGGAGAAGAAGAAGGAGAACCAGAAGGAGAAGCAGAAGCAGAAAGAGAAGCAAAAGCAGAAGGAGAAGCAGAAGAAACAGAAGAAGCAGAAGCAGTAGCAGAAGAAGGAGAAGAGCAGAAGCAGAAGCAGAAGGAGAAGCAGAAGCAGAAGGAGAAGCAGAAAGAGAATCAGGAGAAGCAGAAGAAGCAGGAGAAGCAGAAGCACAAGAAACAGGAGAAGCCGAAGAAGCAGAAGCAGAATCTGAAGCAGAAGGAGAAACAAAAGAAGAACAATCTGAAGCAGAAGAAACAGAAATAGTAGAATAAGCTGAAGCAGAAGCACCAGGAGAAGCAGAAGAAGAAGAAGGAGAAGGCGAAAGAGAAGGATTAGGAATAGGAGAAGCAAAAGGATAAGCAGAAGCAGAAAGAGACGCAGAAGGAGAAGCAGCAGGAGAAGTAGGAGAAGCTGGAGAAACAGCAGCAGGAGAAGCAGAAGAAACAGAAGACACAGAAGCAGAATGAGAAGTAGAAGGAGAAATTGAAGCAGAAGCAAAAGGAGAAGCAGAAGGAAAAGGAGAAGAAGGAGAAGGAGAAGGAGAAACTGAAAGAGAAACAGAAAGGGAAGCAGAACGAGAAGCAGGAGAAGCAGAAGCAGAAGAAACAGAAGAAGGAGAAGAAGCAGAAGCAGAAGGAGAAGCAGAAACAGAAGGAAAAGCAGAAAGAGAAGAAGGAGAATCAGAAGAAGCAGCAGCACGAGAAGCAGAAGAAGCAGAAGCCGAAGAAAGAGAAGCAGAATCTGACGCAGAAGGAGAAACAGAAGAAGCACAATCTGAAGCAGAAACAGAAGAAACAGAAATAGTAGAATAAGCAGAAGCAGAAGCACCAGGACAAGCAGAAGAACAAGAAGGAGAAGGCGAAAGAGAAGGATTAGGAGTAGGAGAAGCAAAAGGATAAGCAGCAGCAGAAAGAGACGCAGAAGGAGAAGCAGCACGAGAAGTAGGAGAAGCAGAGAAGCAGAAGAAACAGAAGACGCAGAAGCAGAATGAGAAGCAGAAGGAGAAATTGAAGCAGAAGCAGAAGGAGAAGCAGAAGCAGAAGGAGAAGCAGAAGGAGAAGGAGAAGGAGAAGCAGAAAAAGAAGCAGAACGAGAAGTAGGAGAAGCAGAAGCAGGAGATGCAGAAACAGAAAAAAACAGAAGAAGGAGAAGAAGCAGAAGCAGAAAGAGAAGCAGAAACAGAAGGAAAAGCAGAAAGAGAAGCAGGAGAAGCAGAAGAAGCAGCAGCAAGAGAAGCAGAAGCAGAAGAAGCAGAAGAAGCAGAAGCAGAACCTGAAGCAGAAGGAGAAGCAGGAGAAGCAGAACAAGCAGAATCTGGAGAAGCAGAAGGAGAAGCAGAAGCAGAAAGAGAAGCAAAAGCAGGAGAGCAGGAGTAAAAGCAGAAGAAACAGAAGAAACAGAGGCAGTAGCAGAAGAAGCAGAAGATGCAGAAGCAGGAGGAGAAGCAGAAGGAAAAGCAGAAGAACGAGAAGGAGAAGGAGAAACAGAAGGAGAAGCAGAAAGAGAAGCAGAAGAAGGAGCAGGAGAAGGAAAAGCAGCAGGAGAAGCAGAAAGAGCAGCAGAAGGAGAAGCAGGAGATGCAGAAACAGGAGAAGCAGAAGCAGAAGAAACAGGAGAAGGACAAGAAGCAGAAGCAGAAGGAGAAGCAGAAACAGAAGGAGAAGCAAAAAGAGAAGGAGGGAAGCAGAAGAAGCAGGAGAAGCAGAAGCATAAGAATCCGAAGAAGCAGAAGCAGAACCTGAAGCAGAAGGAGAAGAAGGAGAAGCAGAAGAAGCAGAATCTGGAGGAGCAGAATGAGAAGCTGAAGGAGAAGCAGAAGCAGAATGAGAATCACAAGCAGAAGGATTAGCAGAAGAAACAGAAGAATAGAATCAGTAGCCATTGTAGCAGAAGCAGAAGGAGAAGCAGAAGGAAAAGCAGAAGAACAAGAAGGAGACGGAGAAACAGAAGGAGAAGCAGAAGGAGAAGCAGAAAGAGAAGCAGGTAAAGCAGAAGATGCAGAAGCAGAAGGAGAATCAGAAGGAGAAGCAGAAGAAGGAGAAGGAGAAGCAGATGCAGAAGAAGATGCAGAAGGAGAAGCAGGAGAAGCAGAAGAAGCAGAAGCAGAAGGAGAAGCAGGAAAAGCAAAAGAAGCAGAGGCAAAAGTAGAAGCAAAAGAAGGAGAAGGAGAAGCAGGAGCAGGAGGCAAAA
>NW_012291817.1:0-5349 GCF_000151885.1 Dipodomys ordii | reverse complement strand
GGACACAACGGAACACAGCGGGGGACACATCGAGGACACAGCAGGACACATGTCGGGGACACAGCGGGGACACTGCTGGAACATAGCAGGACACAGCTGGGTACACAGCGGGACACAGCGGGACACAGCTTGGGACACAGCGGGGACATAGGGGGACACAGCGGGGTACACAGCGAGGACACAGTGGGACACAGCGTGGGACAAAGTGGGAGACAGCGGGGCACACAGCGAGTACACAGCAGGACACCGAGGGGACTCAGCGGGGGACACAGCTGGGGACAAAGCAGGACACCATGGGACACAGTGTGACACAGCGGGACACAGCGGGGACACTGCGGGGACACAGCGGGACAAAGCGGGGGACACAGCCTGACACAACGAAGTACACAGCGGGACACAGCGGGAACAAAGCGGGGACACAGCGTGACACAGCAGGACACAGCAGGGACAGAGCGGGACACAGCGGGACACAGCGGGTGACCCAGCGAGGACACGGCAGGACACAGCGGGGGACACAGTGAGGACACAGCGGGGACTCAGCGGGGTCACAGCGGGATACAACAGGACACAGACTGACACAGCGGGACACAGCAGAGGACACAGCGGGACACAGCGGAGGACAGAGCGACAACACAGCAGGAAACAGCGGGGACACAGGGGGACTCAGCAGGGTTACAGCGGGACACAACGGGACAAAGCAGGACACAGCGTGACACAGCAGGGGCACAGCGGGGGACACAGCGGGACACAACGGGACACAGCGGGGGACACAGTAGGACAGAGCGGGGGACACAGCTGGGGACAGAGGGGGACACCACGAATAACAGAGCAAGGACCCAGCGGGATCCAGCGTGACACAACCTCGATACAGCGGGATTCACAGCGTTACACAGCGGGTTACACAGCTGGGGACACAAACGGACACAGTGGTGGACACAGCGGGACACAGCGGGACAGAGTGGGACACAGACGGGATAAAGCGTGAGACACAGCGGGGGACAGAGCGGGAGACAGCGGGGGACACAGCGAGGACACAGCGGGACACAGTGGGGACACAGCGGGGACTCAGCTGGGGACACAGTGGGGGACAAAGCGGGACACCACGGAACACAGCGGGACACAGCGCGAAACAGCGGTGACCCTTCGGGGACACAGCGGGACACAGCGGGGGACACAGCGGGACACAGCGGGTGACACAGCAGAACACAGTGGGGGACACAGCGAGGACACAGTGGGACACAGCAAGACACAGCATCGAAACAGCGGGGACACAGCGGTACACAGCGGGGTACACAGCTGGGGACACAACGGGACACAGCGGGGGACACAGCGAGGACACAGTAGGACACAGCAGGGCACAGCGGGGACACTGCGGGAACATAGCGGGACACAGCGGGGTACACAGCGGGACACAGCGGGACACAGCTTGGGACACAGCGGGGATACAGCGGGACACAGTTGGGGACACAGCTAGGACACAGCGGGACACAGCGGGACACAATGGGGACACAAAGGGGACTCAGCGGGGGAAACAGCGGGGGAAAAAGCGGGACACCATGGGACACAGTGTGACACAGCTGGACACAGAGGGAACACTGCGTCGACACAGCGGGACAAAGCGGGGGACACAACGGGACACAGCGGGGTCACAGCGAGGACACAGCGGGGACTCAGCGGGGTCACAGCGGGATACAGCGGGACACAGACTGACACAGCGGGACACAGCAGAGGACACAGCGGGACACAGCGGAGGACAGAGCGACGACACAGCAGGACACAGCGGGGACACAGGGGGACTCAGCAGGGTTACAGCGGGACACAACGGGACACAGCAGGACACAGCGTGACACAGCGGGGACACAGCAGGGGCACAGCGGGGGACACAGCGGGACACAACGGGACACAGCGGGGGACACAGTAGGACAGAGCGGGGGACACAGCGGGGGACAGAGGGGGACACCACGAATAACAGAGCAAGGACACAGCGGGACCCAGCGGGACACAGCCTCGATACAGCGGGATTCACAGTGTTACACAGCAGGTTACACAGCTGGGGACACAAAGGGACACAGTGGTGGACAGAGCGGGACACAGCGGGACAGAGTGGGACACAGACGGGATAAAGCGTGAGACACAGCGGAGGACAGAGCGGGAGACAGCAGGGGACACAGCGAGGACACAGCGGGACACAACGGGGACACAGCGGGGACTCAGCAGGGGACACAGCGGGGGACAAAGTGGGACACCACGGAACACAGCGGGACACAGCGCGAAACAGCGGTGACCCTTCGGGGACACAGCGGGACACAGCGGGGGACACAGCGGGACACAGCGGGTGACACAGCAGAACACAGTGGGGGACACAGCGAGGACACAGTGGGACACAGCAAGACACAGCATCGAAACAGCGGGGACACAGCGGTACACAGCGGGGTACACAGCTGGGGACACAACGGGACACAGCGGGGGACACAGCGAGGACACAGTAGGACACAGCAGGGCACAGCGGGGACACTGCGGGAACATAGCGGGACACAGCGGGGTACACAGCAGGACACAGCGGGACACAGCTTGGGACACAGCGGGGATACAGCGGGACACAGTTGGGGACACAGCTAGGACACAGCGGGACACAGCGGGACACAATGGGGACACAAAGGGGACTCAGCGGGGGAAACAGCGGGGGAAAAAGCGGGACACCATGGGACACAGTGTGACACAGCTGGACAAAGAGGGAACACTGCGTCGACACAGCGGGACAAAGCGGGGGACACAACGGGACACAGCGGGGTCACAGCGAGGACACAGCGGGGACTCAGCGGGGTCACAGCGGGATACAGCGGGACACAGACTGACACAGCGGGACACAGCAGAGGACACAGCGGGACACAGCGGAGGACAGAGCGACGACACAGCAGGACACAGCGGGGACACAGGGGGACTCAGCAGGGTTACAGCGGGACACAACGGGACACAGCAGGACACAGCGTGACACAGCGGGGACACAGCAGAGGACACAGCGGGACACAGCGGGACACAACGGGACACAGCGGGGGACACAGTAGGACAGAGCGGGGGACACAGCGGGGGACAGAGGGGGACACCACGAATAACAGAGCAAGGACCCAGCGGGACCCAGCGTGACACATCCTCGATACAGCGGGATTCACAGCGTTACACAGCGGGTTACACAGCTGGGGACACAAAGGCACACAGTGGTGGACACAGCGGGACACAGCGGGACAGAGTGGGACACAGACGGGATAAAGCGTGAGACACAGCGGGGGACAGAACGGGAGACAGCAGGGGACACAGCGAGGACACAGCGGGACACAGCGGGGACACAGCGGGGACTCAGCTAGGGACACAGCGGGGGACAAAGCGGGACACCACGGAACACAGCGGTACACAGCGCAAAACAGTGGTCACTCTTCGGGGACACAGCGGGACACAGCAGGGGACACAGCGGGACACAGCGGGTGACACAGCAGAACACAGTGAGGGACACAGCGAGGATACAATGGGACACAGCAAGACACAGCATCGAAACAGTGGGGACACAGCGGTACAAAGCGGGGTACACAGCTGGGGACACAACGGGACACAGCGGGGGACACAGCGAGGACACAGTGGGACACAGCAGGACACAGCGGGGACACTGCGGGAACATAGCGGGACACAGCGGGGTACACAGCGGGACACAGCGGGACACAGCTTGGGACACAGCGGGGATACAGCGGGACACAGCGGGGGACACAGCTAGGACACAGCGGGACACAATGGGGACACAAAGAGGACTCAGCGGGGGAAACAGCGGGGGAAAAAGCGGGACACCATGGGACACAGTGTGACACAGCAGGACACAGAGGGAACACTGCGTCGACACAGCGGGACAAAGCGGGGGACACAGCGGGACACAGCGGGACACAGCGGGGGACACAGCGGGGGACAGTGGAGACAAAGAGAGGACACAGCGGGACACAGTGGTGACACAGCTGGACACAACGGAGTACACAGCGGGACACAGCGGGCACAAAGCGGGGACAGAGCGGGACAGAGCGGTACACATAGCGGGGGACACAGCGGGACACAGAGGGGGACACAGTGAGGACACAGTGAGACACAGCGGGGACACAGCGAGGACACAGCGGTGACACAGCTGGACACAACGAAGTACACAGCGGGACACAGCGGGCACACAGCGGGGACACAGCGGGACACAGCGGGGAACACAGGAAGGACACAGCAGGACACAGCGTCTATACAGCGGGGACACAGCGCGACACAGCGGGGTACACACCTGTGGACACAACGGGAAAACAGTGGGGGGACACAGCGGGGACACTGCAAGGACACAGCTGGACAAAGCGGGGGACACAGCGGGACACAGCAGGACACAGTGGGGACACTGCGGGCACACAGCGGGGACAAAGCGGGGGACACAGCGGGACACAGTGGGACAAAGCGGGGGACACAGCGGGGGACAGCGGAGACATAGAGGGGACACAGCGAGACGCAGCGTTGACACAGCGTGACACAAAGGAGTACACAGCGAGGACACAGAAGGGACAGAGCGGGACACAATGGGACACAGCGGGACACAGCGGGAGACACAGTGGGGGACACAGCGGGACACAGCGGGGAACACAGCGAGGACACAGCGGGACACAGCGGGGGACACAGTGGGGGACACAGCGGGACACAGCGGGGAACACAGCGAGGACACAGCAGGACAAAGATTGACAAAGCGGGGGACACAGGGTGGACACAGCGGGACTCAGTGGGGGACACAGCAGTACACAGCGGGACACAGCGGGACACAGCGGGGGACACAGAGGGGTACAGAGCGGTACACAGCGAGGACACAGCGGGACACAGCGGGACACAGCGTTGATACAGCGGGGACACAGCGGGACACAACGGGGTACACAGCTGGGGACACAACGGCACATGGGGGGGACAAGCGAGGAAACAGCGAAACACAAGGGGGGACACAGCAAGGACACACCGGGACACAGCGGGGGACACAGCGAGGAAACAGCGGGAAACAGCGGGACACAGCTAGGGACAAAGTGGGGGACAGCAGGGGACACAGCAAAGACACAGCAGGACACCATGGGACACAGTGTGACACAGCGGGACACAGCGGGGGACACATCGAGGACACAGCGGGATATATTGGGGGACACAGAGAGGACACAGCGGGGGACACAGCGGGGGACACAGCGGGACACAGCGGGGAACACTGCGAGGACACAGCGGGACACAGCGGGACACAGCGTCGATACAGCGGGGACACAGCGTTACACAGCGTGGTACACAGCTGTGGACACAACGGGACACAGTTGA
>NW_012291816.1:0-3234 GCF_000151885.1 Dipodomys ordii | reverse complement strand
GGATCACAGCAGGACACTGCGTGAAACAGTGGTGAATCTGCGGGGACACTGCGCGACACAGCGTGGGACACAGCGGGTCCCAGCGAGACACAGCGGGTGACACATTGGGACACAGCGGGACACAGCGGGGACATTGCGGGACACAGCAGGTCACAGCGTGGGACACAGCGGAACACATCGGGACTCAGCGGGGGACACAGCAGGGACACAGTGGGACACAGTAGGACATAGCGGGGGACACAGCAGGGACACAGTGGGACACAGTAGGACACAGCGTGGGACAAAGCGGAGACAGCAGAGGACACAGCGAGGACACAGCTGGACACAGCGGGGACACAGAGGGGACTCAGCAGGGGACATAGAGGGAAAAAAGCGGGACACCACGGGACACAGTAGGACACAGCGGGACACAGCGGGGACACTGCAGGACACAGGCAGGAGACACAGCGGTGGACAGCGGGGGACAGAGAATGGGCACAGCGGGACACAGAGGGGACACAGCTGGACACAGAAGGGTACACAGCGGGTCACAGCGGACACACAGCGGGGACAGAGCTGGACACAGAGGGACACAGAGGGGACAGAGCGTGACACAGGTGGACACTGAGGGAGACAGAGCGAGGACACAGCCGGACACAGCGAAACAAAGCGTGACACAGTAGGGACACAGCAGGGGACACAGCGGGACACTGTGGGCGACACAGCGGGACACAGCGGGGTACACAGCAGGGACAAAGAAGGACACAGCGGGGGACACAGTGAGGACACAGCGGAACTCAGCGGTGACACAGCGGGACACAGCTGGGGACACTTTGGGACACAGCGGGTCACAGAGGGACACAGCAAGGACACAGTGGGGGACAGTGGGAGACACAGCGGGACACAGCAAGGCACAACAGGGTCACAGCAGTGGACACAGCAGGACACAGCGGGGGTCACAGCGGGACACAGCGGGGGACACAGCGGGACACAGCGGGACACAGCGGGGGACACAGCGGGATACAGCGGGGACACAGCGGGGGACACAGCGGGACACAGCGGAGACACAGCGGGGACACAGCGGGACACAGCAGGACACAGCGGGGGACACTGCGGGACACAGCGGGACACAGCGGGGGACACTGCAGGGACACATTGGGACACAGTAGGACACAGCGTAGGACAAAGCGGGAGACAGCAGAGGACACAACGAGGACACAGCTGGACACAGCGGGGACACAGAGGGGACTCAGCAGGGGACATAGTGGGAAAAAAGCGGGACACCACGGGACACAGTATGACACAACAAGACACAGCCGGGGACACAGTAGGACAGAGCGGGGGACACAGCGGGGGACAGAGGGGACAACCACGAATAACAGAGCAAGGACCCAGCAGGACCCAGCGTGACACAGCCTCGATACAGTGGGATTCACAGTGTTACACAGCAGGTTACACAGCTGGGGACACAAAGGGACACAGTGGTGGACACAGCGGGACACAGCGGGACAGAGTGGGATACAGACGGGATAAAGCATGAGACACAGCGGAGGACAGGGCGGGAGACAGCGGGGGACACAGCGAGGACACAGCGGGACACAACGGGGACACAGCGGGGACTCAGCAGGGGACACAGCGGGGGACAAAGTGGGACACCACGGAACACAGCGGGACACAGCGCGAAACAGCGGTGACCCTTCGGGGACACAGCGGGGCACAGCGGGGGACACAGCGGGACACAGCGGGTGACACAGCAGAACACAGTGGGGGACACAGCGAGGACACAGTGGGACACAGCAAGACACAGCATCGAAACAGCGGGGACACAGCGGTACACAGCGGGGTACACAGCTGGGGACACAACGGGACACAGCGGGGGACACAGCGAGGACACAGTAGGACACAGCAGGGCACAGCGGGGACACTGCGGGAACATAGCGGGACACAGCGGGGTACACAGCGGGACACAGCGGGACACAGCTTGGGACACAGCGGGGATACAGCGGGACACAGCGGGGGACACAGCTAGGACACAGCGGGACACAGCGGGACACAATGGGGACACAAAGGGGACTCAGCGGGGGAAACAGCGGGGGAAAAAGCGGGACACCATGGGACACAGTGTGACACAGCAGGACACAGAGGGAACACTGCGTCGACACAGCGGGACAAAGCGGGGGACACAGCGAAACACAGCGGGACACAGCTGGGGACACAGCGGGGGACAGTGGAGACAAAGAGAGGACACAGCGGGACACAGTGGTGACACAGCTGGACACAACGGAGTACACAGCGCGACACAGCGGGCACAAAGCGGGGACAGAGCGGGACACAGCGGGACATATAGCGGGGGACACAGCGGGACACAGAGGGGGACACAGTGAGGACACAGTGAGACACAGCGGGGACACAGCGAAGACACAGCGGTGACACAGCTGGACACAACGAAGTACACAGCGGGACACAGCGGGCACACAGCAGGGACACAGCGGGACACAGCGGGGAACACTGGAAGGACACAGCAGGACACAGCGTCGATACAGCGGGGACACAGCGCGACACAGCGATGTACACACCTGTGGACACAACGGGACACAGTGGGGGACACTGCAAGGACACAGCTGGACAAAGCGGGGGACACAGCGGGACACAGCAGGACACAGTGGGGACACTGCGGGGACACAGCGGGACAAAGCGGGGTACACAGCGGGACACAGTGGGACAAAGCGGGGGACACAGCGGGGGACAGCGGAGACATAGAGGGGACACAGCGAGACGCAGCGTTGACACAGCCTGACACAAAGGAGTACACAGCGAGGACACAGAAGGGACAGAGCGGGACACAATGGGACACAGCGGGACACAGCGGGGGACACAGCGGGACACAGCTGGACACAACGGAGTACACAGCGGGACACAGCGGGCACAAAGCGGGGGACACAGCGGGACACAGCGGGGGACACAGTGGGGGACACAGCGGGACACAGCGGGGAACACAGCGAGGACACAGCAGGACAAAGAGTGACAAAGCGGGGGACACAGGGTGGACACAGCGGGACTCAGTGGGGGACACAGCAGTACACAGCGGGACACAGCGGGACACAGCGGGGGACACAGAGGGGTACAGAGCGGTACACAGCGAGGACACAGCGGGACACAGCGTTGATACAGCGGGGACACAGCGGGACACAACGGGGTACACAGCTGGGGACACAACGGCACATTGTGGGGACACAGCGAGGAAACAGCGAAACA
>NW_012291815.1:0-2069 GCF_000151885.1 Dipodomys ordii | reverse complement strand
GCTTCTCCTTCTTGCTTCTGCTTCCTGCTACTTCTATTTCTTCTGTTTCTTCTTCTTCTTCTGCTTCTCCCGCTCTGATTCTTCTGCTTCTCCTGCTTCTCGTTCTGCTTCTCTTCTTCGGCTTCTCTTTCTACTTCTCCTTCTGCTTCTTCTGATTCTGCTTCTTCTCCTTCTTCTTCTCCTTCTGCTTCTGCTTCTTCTGCTTCTCCTTCTGCATCTCCTTCTGCTTGTGCTTTTCCTTCTGCTTCTTCTTCTGCTTCTCCTTCTTCTGCTTTTCCGTCTGTTTCTGCTTCTTCTGTTTTTCCTGCTTCTCCTTCTGCTTCTCATTCTTCTTCTCCTTCTGTTTCTCCTTGTCGTTATTCTTCTTTTCCTTCTGCTTCTCTATCTGCTTCTGCATCTTCAGCTTCTTCTGCTACTGATTCTGCTTCTTCTGTTTCTTCTGCTTCTCTTTCTGCTTCTCCTTCTGCTTTTGCTTCTCTTTCTTCTTCTGCTTCTCCTTCTGGTTCTCCTTCTTCTCCAGATTCTGCTTCTTCTGCTTCTCCTGCTTCTCCTTCTGCTTCAGGTTCTGCTTCTGCTTCTTCAGCTTCTTCTGCTTCTATTTCTGCTTCTCCTTCTGTTTCTGCTTCTCTTTCTGCTTCTGCTTCTTATCCTTCTTCTATTTCTTTTGATTCTGCTTCTCCTGCTTCTGCTTCTCCTGCTTCTCCTTCTGTTTCTCTTTATGCTTCTCCTTCTGCTTCTCTTTCTGCTTTACTTCTTCTTCTGCTTCTGCTTCCGCTTCTCCTTCTGCTGCTCTTTCTGCTTCTCCTGCTGCTATTCCTTCTCCTGCTCCTTCTTCTGCTTCTCTTTCTGCTTCTCCTTCTGTTTCTCCTACTCCTTCTCCTTCTCGTTCTTCTGCTTTTCCTTCTGCTTCTGCATCTTCTGCTTCTTCTGCTACTGACTTTGCTTCTTCTGTTTCTTCTGCTTCCCCTTCTGCTTCTCCTTCTGCTTTTGCTTCTCTTTCTGGTTCTGCTTCTCCTTCTGCTTCTCCAGATTCTGCTTCTTCTGCTTCTCCTTCTGCTTCAGGTTCTGCTTCTACTTCTTCTGCTTCTGCTTCTCCTGCTGCTGCTTCTTCTGCTTCTCCTGCTTCTCTTTCTGCTTCCCCTTCTGCTTCTTCTCCTTCCTATGTTTCTTCTGCTTCTGCTTCTCCTGCTTCTGCTTCTTCTGCTTCTCCTGCTTCTCCTTCTCATTCTCCTTCTCTTTCTGCTTCTGCTTATCCTTCTGTTTCTCCTACTTCTAATCCTTCTCTTTCTCCTTCTCCTTCTTCTTCTTCTGCTTCTCCTGCTGCTTCTTCTTCTGCGTCTTCTGCTTTTTCTGTTTCTTCTTCTTCTGCATCAGCTTCTGCTTCTTCTGCTTCTCCTTCTGCTTCTCCTTCTGCTTCTGCTCTTCTCCTTCTGTTTCTTCTGTTTCTGCTTCTCCTGCTTCTTCTTCTTCTGCTTCTCCTACTTCTCCTTCAGCTTCTCCGTCTCCTTCTCCTTCTCCTTCAAATTTCTCCTTCTTGTGCTTCTCATTCTGCTTCTGCTTCTGCTTCTCCTGCTTCTGCTTCTTCTGTCTCTCCTTCTGCTTCTTCTTCTGCTTCTCTTTCTGCTTCTTATTCTGCTTCTGCTCCTCCTACTCCTAATCCTTCTCTTTCTCCTTCTTCTTCTGCTTCTCGTTCTGCTTCTGCTTCTTCTGCTTGTTCGGTTTCTTCTGCTTCTGCTTTTCCAGCTTCTGCTGCTTCTGCTTCTCCTTCTGCTTCAGGTTCTCCTTCTGATTCTTCGGCTTCTTCTGTTTCTTCTGCTTCTGCTTCACATGCTACTGCTTCTTCTGCTTCTTCTGCTTCTCTTTCTGCTTCTCCTTCTGCTTCTGCTTCTCCTTCTGCTCCTTCTCCTTCTTCTGTTACTTCTTCTGCTGCTGCTTTCTCCCGCTTCTGCTTCTTCTGCTTCTGCTGGTTGACCTTCTCCATCTGCATCTCCTTCTCCTTCTTCTGCATCACTTTCTGCTTCTGCTTCTTCTGATTCTCCCACCTTCTCCTTCTTCCCTCTTCTATTTTC
>NW_012291814.1:0-4651 GCF_000151885.1 Dipodomys ordii | reverse complement strand
TCCTGCTTCTCCTTCTGCTTCAGGTTCTGCTTCTGCTTCTTCTGCTTCTGCTTCTCCTGCTGCTGCTTCTTCTGCTTCTCCTGCTTCTCTTTCTGCTTTTCCTTCTTTTTCTGCTTCTCCTTCTGCTTCTTCTCCTTCCTATGTTTCTTCTGCTTCTGCTTCTCCAGCTTCTGCTTCTCCTGCTTCTCCTTCTCCTTCTCATTCTCTTTCTGCTTCTGCTTATCCTTCTGTTTCTCCTACTCCTAATCCTTCTCTTTCTCCTTCTCCTTCTTCTTCTTCTGCTTCTCCTGCTGCTTCTTCTTCTGCTTCTTCTGCTTTTCCTGTTTCTTCTTCTTCTGCTTCAGCTTCTGCTTCTTCTGCTTCTCCTTCTGCTTTCCTTCTGCTTCTGCTCTTCTCCTTCTGTTTCTTCTGTTTCTGCTTCTCCTGCTTCTTCTTCTTCTGCTTCTCCTACTTCTCCTTCTGCTTCTCCATCTCCTTCTCCTTCTCCTTCAATTTCTCCTTCTTGTGCTTCTCATTCTGCTTCTGCTTCTGCTTCTCCTACTTCTGCTTCTTCTGTTTCTCCTTCTGCTTCTTCTTCTGCTTCTCTTTCTGCTTCTTATTCTGCTTCTGCTCCTCCTACTCCTAATCCTTCTCTTTCTCCTTCTTCTTCTGCTTCTCGTTCTGCTTCTGCTTCTTCTGCTTGTTCGGTTTCTTCTGCTTCTGCTTTTCCAGCTTCTGCTGCTTCTGCTTCTCCTTCTGCTTCAGGTTCTCCTTCTGATTCTTCGGCTTCTTCTGTTTCTTCTGCTTCTGCTTCTCCTGCTACAGCTTCTTCTGCTTCTCTTTCTGCTTCTCCTTCTGCTTCTGCTTCTCCTTCTGCTCCTTCTCTTTCTTCTGTTTCTTCTTCTTCTTCTGCTTCTCCCGCTTCTGCTTCTCCTGCTTGTCCTTCTCCTTCTGCTTCTCCTTCTCCTTCTTCTCCTTCTCTTTCTGCTTCTGCTGCTGCTTGTTCTGATTCTCCAACTTCTCCTTCTTCTTCTCCTTCTGTTTCTGCTTCTCTTTCTGCTTCTGCATCTCCTTCTGCTTCACCTTCTGCTGCTCTTTCTCCTTCTTCTGTTTCTCCCTCTGCTTCTGCTTCTTATGCTTCTTCTTTATCTTCTGCTTCTGCTTCTCCTGCTTCTGCTTCTTATGCTTCTACTGCTTCTTCTGCTTCTGCTTCTTATGCTTCTACTTCTCTTTGTGCTTCTGCTTCTCCTGCTTGTTTTTCTGCTTCTTCTGCTGCTTCTCCTTCTTCTGCTTCTTCTACTTCTCTTTCTGCATCTCTTTTTGCTTCTCCTTCTGCTTCTGCTTCTGCTTCTGCTTCTTCTGTTTCTCCTGCCTGAATTTCTGGTTCTACTTCTTCTGCTGCTTCTTCTTCTGCTTCTGCTTCTACTTCTGTTTCTGATTCTGCTTCTTCTGCTTCTTCTCTTTCGGCTTCTCCTGCTTCTGCTTCTTGTGTTTCTCCTGCTTCTCATTCTGCTTCTCATTCCGCTTCTGCTTCTCCTTCTGCTTCTGCTTCTCCTCCTTCTCCTTCTCCTACTTCTGCTTCTCCTTCAGCTTCTGCTTCTTCTGCTTCTCCTGCTTCTCCTTCTGCATCTCCTTCTGCTTGTGCTTCTCCTTATGCTTCTTCTTCTGCCTCCACTTCTCCTTCTCCTTCTTTTGCTTCTCCTTTTGCTTCTGCTTCTTCTGCTTTTACTGCTTCTCCTTCTGCTTCTGCTTCTTCTGCTTCTCCTTCTGCATCTTCTTCTGCTTCTGCTTCTCCTTCTCCTTCTTCTGCTTCTCCTTCTGCTTCTTCTTCTTCTGCTTTACCTGCTTCTCTTTCTGCTTCTCCTTCTGCTTCTCCTTCTGTTTCTCCTTCTCCTTCTTGTTCTTCTGCTTTTCCTTCTGCTTCTCGTTCTGCTTATGCTACAACTGCTACTGCTTCTACTTCTTCTGTTTCTTCTGCTTCTCCTTCTGCTTTTGATTGTCTTTCTGCTTCTGCTTCTCCTTCTGCTTCTCCTTCTGCTTCTCCAGATTCTGCTTCTTCTGCTTCTGCTTCTTCTCCTTCTTCTGTTTCTTCTGTTTCTGCTTCTCCTGCTTCTGCTTCTCTTGCTTCTCGTTCTGCTTCTCCTTCTCCTTCTTCTGCTTCTCCTTCTGCTTCTGCTTCTTCTTCTGCTTCTGCTCTTCTTTTTCTTCTGTTTCTTATGCTTCTGTTTCTTCTGCTTCTTCTTCTTCTGTTTCTTCTGATTCTACTTCTCCTCTTTCTGCTTCTACTTCTGCTTCTTCTGATTCTCCTGCTTCTCCTTATTGTTCTCCTTCTTTTTCTGTTTCTCTTTCTGCTTCTGCTTCTCCTTCTGCTGCTCCTTCTCCTTTTTCTTCTTCTTCTCCCACTGCTTCTGCTTCTGCTTCTTTTGCTTCTCCTGCTTCTCTTTCTCCTTCTCCTTCTGCTTCTGCTTCTCCTTCTGCTTCTGCTTCTGCTCTTCTCCTTCTTCTGTTTCTTTTGCTTCTGATACTTCTGCTTCTTCTTCTTCTGTTTCTACTTCTGCTTCTCCTTCTCTTTCTGCTTCTAATTCTGCTTCTTCTGATTTTCCTGCTTCTCTTTCTTGTTCTCCTTCTGTTTCTGCTTCTCTTTCTGCTTCTGATTCTCCTTCTACTGCTCCTTCTCCTTCTCCTTTTTCTGCCTCTCCCACTGCTTCTGTTTCTGCTTCTTTTGCTTATTCTTTTTCTCCTCTTCTGCTTCACCTGGTTCTGCTTCTTCTGCTTCTACTGCTTCTCTTTCTGTTTTCCTTCTGTTTCTGCTTCTCCTTCTGCTTCTTCTCCTTCTTCTGTTTCTTCTGCTTCTGCTTCTCCTGCTTCTGCTTCTCCTGCTTCTCGTTCTACTTCCCTTTCTGCTTCTCTTTCTGCTTCTCTTTCTCCTTCTTCTGCTTCTCCTTCTGCTTCTTCTTCTCCTTCTGATTCTGCTTCCGCTTCAATTTCTCCTTCTGCTTCTCAATCTGCTTCTGCGTCTTCAGTTTCTTCTGTTTCTGCTTCTCCAGCTTCTCCTACTTCTCTTTCTGCTTCTCCTTCTGCGTCTCTTTCTGCTTTTGCTTATCCTTTTTCTTCTCCTACTCCTAATTCTTCTCTTTCGCCTTCGACGTCTTCTTCTTCTTCTTCTCCTGCTGCTTCTGCTTCTGCTTTTTCTACTATTTCTGTTTGTTCTGCTTCTGCTTCAAATTGTGCTTCTTCTGTTTCTCCTGCTTCAGATTCTGCTTCTGCTTATTCGGCTTCTCCTGTTTCTTCTGCTTCTGCTTCTCCTGCTTCTTCTGCTTCTCCTGCTTCTCTTTTGCTTCTCCTTCTGCTACTGCTTCTCCTTCTGCTTCTGCTTCTGCTCTTCTCCTTCTTCTGTTTCTTATGCTTCTGTTTCTTCTGCTTCTTCTTCTTCGTCTGTTTCTTCTGATTCTACTTCTGCTTCTCCTTCTTCTGCTTCTCCTTCTGATTCTCCTTCTGCTTCTCCTTCTGTTGCTCCTTCTCCTTCTTCCAATGATTCTGCTTCTTATGCTTATTACTTTTCTTCTGCTTCTGCTTCTCCTGCTTCTGCTTCTTCTGCTTCTACTGCTTCTCCTTATGCTTCTCCTTCTCCTTCTTCTTCTTCTTCTTCTTCTTCTTCTTCTTCTTCTTCTTCTTCTTCTTCTTCTTCTTCTTCTTCTTCTTCTTCTTCTTCTTCTCTTTATTCTGCTTCTGCTTTTCCTGCTTCTTCTGCTTCCACTGCTTCTCTTTCTGCTTCTCATTCTTCTTCTGCTTCTTCTTCTGCTTCTCCTATTGCTTCTGCTGCTCTTCCTTCTCCTTCTCCTACTTCTATTTCTTCTTCTGCTTCTCCTGCTTCTCCTTCTGCATCTCCTTCTGCTTGTGCTTGTCCTTATGCTTCTTCTTCTGCTTCTGCTTCCCCTTCGCTTCTCCTTCTGCTTCAGATTGTGCTTCTTCTGTTTCTCCTTCTGCTTCAGATTCTGCTTCTGCTTCTTCGGCTTCTCCTGTTTCTTCTTCTTATGCTTCTCTTGCTTCTGCTTCTTCGGCTTCCCCTCCTTCTCTTTTTGCTTCTCCTTTTGTTTCTGCTTCTCCTTCTGCTTCTGCTTCTTGTCCTTCTCCTGTTTCTTCTGCTTCTGCTTCTCCTGTTTGTGCATCTCCTGCTCCTCCTTCTGCTGCTCTTTCTGCTTCTCCTGCTGCTTCTCCTTCTCCTTCTACTTCTTCTGCTTCTCCTTCTGCTTCTGCTTCTGTTCTGCTTCAATTTCTCCTTCTGCTTCTTTTTCTGCTTCTGCGTCCTCTGTTTCTTCTGCTTCTCCTGCTTCTGCTTCTCCTGCTTCTCCTACTTCTCTTGCTGCTTCTCCTTCTGCGTCTCTTTCTTCTTCTGCTTATCCTTTTGCTTCTCCTACTCCTAACCTTCCTCTTTCGCCTTCTCCATCTTCTTCTTCTGCTTCTCCTGCTGCTTCTGCTTCTGCTTATTCTACTCTTTCTGTTTCTTCTGCTTCTGCTTCAGATTGTGCTTCTTCTGTTTCTCCTTCTGCTTCTGATTCTGCTTCTGCTTCTTCGGCTTCTCCTGTTTCTTCTGCTTCTGCTCTTCTCCTTCTTCTGTTTCTTTTGCATTCTGATGCTTCTGCTTCTTCTTCTTCTGTTCTTCTGATTCTAC
>NW_012291813.1:0-5000 GCF_000151885.1 Dipodomys ordii | reverse complement strand
AAGAAGAAGCAGAAGGAGAGGCAGAGTGAGAAGCCGAAGGAGAAGCAGGAAAAGCACAAGAAGCAGAAGCAAAAGGTGAACCAAAAGAAGCAGGAGAAGCAAAAGCAGAAGAAGAAGCATAAGAACAAGCACAAGCAGAAGGAGATGCAGAAGGAGAAGCAGGAGAAGCAGAAGAAGCAGAAGCTGAAGGAGAAGCAGAAATAGCAGAAGGAGAAGGAGGAGAAGCAGAAGCAGAAGGAGAAGCAGAAGCAGAATGAGTAGCAGAAAGAGAAGCAGGAGAAGCACAAGAAGCAGAAGCAGGAGAACCCGAAAGAGAAGAAGGAGAAGAAGCAGAAAAAGAAGCAGGAGACGCAGGAGTAGCTAAGAAGCAGAAGCAACTGAAGCAGAAGCAAAAGAAACAGAAGAAGCATAAGTAGCAGAAGCAAAAGCAGAAGTAGAAGCAGAAGAACGGGAAGGAGAAAGAGAAATATAAGGAGAAGCAGAAGTAGAAGCAGAAGCAGAAGGAGAAGCAGAAGTAGGAGAAGGAGAAGGAAGAGCAGCAGAAGCAACATGAGAAGCAGAAGGAGAAGCAGAAGCAGAATGAGAAGCAGAAAGAGAAGCAGTAGAAGCAGAAGAAGCAGGAAAAGCAGAAGCAGAAGAAAGAGAAGAAGAAGAAAAAGAAGAAGAAGAAGAAGAAGAAGAAGAAGAAGAAGAAGAAGAAGAAGAAGAAGAAGAAGAAGAAGAAGAAGAAGAAGAAGAAGAAGAAGAAGAAGAAGAAGAAGAAGAAGAAGAAGAAGAAGAAGAAGAAGAAGAAGAAGAAGAAGAAGAAGAAGAAGGAGAAGCATAAGGAGAAGCAGTAGAAGCAGCAGAAGCAGAAGCAAGAGAAGCAGAAGCAGAAGGAAAAGAATAAGCATAAGAAGCAGAATCAGAGGGAGAAGCAGAAGGAGAAGGAGCAGCAGAAGGAGAAGCAGAAGCAGAAAGAGAAGCAGAAACAGCAGGAGAACAAGAAGGAGAAGCAGGAGAATCAGAAGAAGTATAAGTAGAAGCAGAAAGAGAAGGAGAAGAAGGAGAAGCAGAAGTAGAATCAGAAGAAACAGAAGAAGAAGAAGCAGAAGAAACAGAAGCAAAAGAAACAGAAGAAGGAGAAGAGCAGAAACAGAAGCAGAAGGAGAAGCAGAAGAAGAAGGAGAAGCAGAAAGAGAAGCAGGAGAAGCAGAAGTAGCAGGAGAAGCAGAAGAAACAGAAGAAGCCTAAGAAGCAGAAGCAGAATCTGAAGCAGAAGGAGAAACAGAAGAAGCACAATCTGAAGCAGAAGCAGAAGAAACAGAAATAGTGGAATAAACAGAAGCAGAAGCAGCAGGAGAAGCAGAAGAAGAAGAAGGAGAAGGCAAAAGAGAAGGATTAGGAGTAGGAGAAGCAGAAGGATAAGCAGAAGCAGAAAGAGAAGCAGAAGGAGAAACAGCACTAGAAGCAGGAGAAGCAGAAGAAGCAGAAGCAGGAGAAGCAGAAAAAAACAGAAGACGCAGAAGCAGAAGGAGAAATTGAAGCAGAAGGAGAAGCAGAAGAAGAAGGAGAAGGAGAGGGAGAAGCAGAAAGAGAAGCAGAACGAGAAGCAGGACAAGCAGCAGCAGGAGAAGCAGAAGCAGAAGAAACAGAAGAAGGAGAATAAGCAGAAGCAGAAGGAAAAGCAGATGGAGAAGCAGAAGAAGCAGCAGCAGGAGAAGCAGAGGCAGAAGAAGCCGAAGAAGCAGAAGCAGAACTTGAAGCAGAAGGAGAAGCAGGAGAAGGAGAAGAAGCAGAATCTGGAGAAGCAGAAGGAGAAGCAGAAGCAGAAAGAGAAGCAAAAGCAGAAGGAGAAGTAGAAGAAACAGAAGAAGCAGACGAAGTAGCAGAAGCAGCAGAAGATGCAGAATCAGAAGGAGAAGCAGAAGGAAAAGCAGAAGAACGAGAAGGAGAAGGAGAAGGAGATCAGAAGGAGAAGCAGAAATAGAAGCAGAAGAAGGAGCAGGAGAAGGAGAAGCAACAGGAGAAGCAGAAAGAGCAGCAGAAGTAGAAGCAGGAGAAGCAGAAACAGGAGAAGCATAAGCAGAAGAAACAGGAGAAGGACAAGAAGGAGAAGCAGAAGGAGAAGCAGAAATAGAAGGAAAAGCAGAAGGAGAAGCAGGAGAAGCAGAAGAAGCAGCAGCAGGAGAATCAGAAGCAGAAGAAGACGAAGAAGCAGAAGCAGAACCTGAAGCAGAAGGAGAAGCAGGAGAAGGAGAAGAAGCAGAATCTGGAGAAGCAGAAGGAGAAGCAGAAGCAGAAAGAGAAGCAAAAGCAGAAGGAGAAGCAGGAGGAGAAGTAGAAGAAACAGAAGAAGCAGAAGCAGTAGCAGAAGCAGCAGAAGATGCAGAAGCAGAAGGAGAAGCAGAAGGAAAAGCAGAAGAACGAGAAGGAGAAGGAGAAACAGAAGGAGAAGCAGAAAGAGAAGCAGAAGAAGGAGCAGGAGAAGGAAAAGCAACAGGAGAAGCAGAAAGGGCAGCAGAAGGAGAAACAGTAGAAGCAGAAACAGGAGAAGCAGAAGCATAAGAATCCGAAGAAGAAGAAGTAGAACCTGAAGCAGAAAGAGAAGCAGGAGAAGCAGTAGAAGCAGAATCTGGATAAGCAGAATGAGAAGCAGAAGGAGAAGCAGAAGCAGAAAGAGAATCAAAAGCAGAAAGGGAAGCAGAAGAATCAGAAGAATTAGAAGCAGTAGCAGTTGAACCAGAAGCAGAAGGAGAAGCAGAAGGAAAAGCAGAAGAACGAGGAGAAGGAGAAACCGAAGGAGAAGCAAAAGGAGAAGCAGAAAGAGAAGCAGGTAAAGCAGAATAAGAAGGAGAAGCAGAAGAAGGAGAAGGAGAAGCAGAAGCAGAAGAAGATGCAGAAGGAGAAGCAGGAGAAGCAGAAGAAGCAGAAGCAGAAGGAGAAGCAGGAAAAGCAGAAGAAGCAGAAGCAAAAGGAGAAGCAGGAAAAGCAGAAGAAGCAGAAGCAAAAGGAGAAGCAAAAGAAGGAGAAGGAGAAGCAGAGGCAGAAGACGAAGCATAAGCACAAGCACAAGCAGAAGGAGATGCAGAAGGAGAAGCAGGAGAAGCAGAAGAAGCAGAAGCTGCAGGAGAAGAAGAAGTAGGAGAAGGAGAAGGAGGAGAAGTAGAAGCAGAAGGACAAGAAGAAGCGGAATGAGAAGCAGAAAGAGAAGCAGGAGAAGCACAAGATGCAGAAGCAGGAGAAGCCGAAAGAGAAGAAGGAGAAGAAGCAGAAACAGAAGCAGAAGTAGAAGAAGAAGCAGCAGAAGAAGTAGAACCAGAATTTCAGGCAGGAGAAACAGAAGAAGCAGAAGCAGAAGGAGAAGCAAAAAGAGAAGCAGAAGGAGAAGTAGAAGAAGCAGTAGAAGGAGAAGCAGCAGAAGAAGCAGAAAAACAAGCAGGAGAAGCAGAAGCAGAAAGAGAAGTAGAAGCAGAAGAAGCAGAAGAAGCAGAAGCAGTAGAAGCAGAAAAAGCAGAAGCAGAAGAAAAAAAGAAGCATAAGAAGCAGAAGCCGAAGCAGAGGGAGAAAAAGAAGAAGGAGAAGGAGCAGCAGAAGTTGAAGCAGAAGGAGATGCAGATGCAGAAAAAGAAGCAGAAACAGAAGGAGAAGGAGAAGGAGAAGTTGGAGAATCAGAAGAAGCAGAAGCAGAAGGAGAAAGAGAAGCAGAAGAAGGAAAAGGAGAAGCAGAAGCTGAAGGACAAGCAGGAGAAGCAGAAGAAGCAGAAGCGGGAGAAGCAGAAGAAGAAGAAGAAGAAGAAGAAACAGAAGAAGGAGAAGGAGCAGAAGGAGAAGCAGAAGGAGAAGCAGAAAGAGAAGGAGGGGAAGCAGAAGAAGCAGAAGCAGGAAAAGCAGAAGCATAAGAATCCGAAGAAGCAGAAGCAGAACCTGAAGCAGAAGGAGAAGCAGGAGAAGCAGAAAAAGCAGAATCTGGAGAAGCAGAATGACAAGCTGAAGGAGAATCAGAAGCAGAAAGAGAAACAAAAGCAGAAGGAGAAGCAGAAGAAACAGAAGAAGCCGAAGCAGTAGCAGTTGCAGCAGAAGCACAAAGAGAAGCAGAAGGAAAAGCAGAAGCACCAGAAAGAGAAGGAGAAACAGAAGCAGAAGCAGAAGGAGAATCAGAAGGAGAAGCAGAAGAAGCAGAAGGAGAAGCAGAAGGAGAAGCAGAAGCAGAAGAAGATGCAGAAGGAGAAGCAGGAAAAGCAGAAGAAGCAGAAGCTGAAGGAGAATTAGAAGTAGTAGAAGGAGAAAGAAGAGCAGCAGAAGCAATAAGAGAAGCAGAAGGAGAAGCAGCAGTAGAAGCAGAAGCAGAATGAGAAGCAGAAAGAGAAGCAGTAGAAGCAGAAGAAGCAGGAAAAGCAGAAGCAGAAGAAAGAGAAGAAGAAGAAGAAGAAGAAGAAGAAGAAGAAGAAGAAGAAGAAGAAGAAGAAGAAGAAGAAGAAGAAGAAGAAGAAGAAGAAGAAGAAGAAGAAGAAGAAGAAGAAGAAGAAGAAGGAGAAGCATAAGGAGAAGCAGAAGAAGCAGAAGGAGCAGAAGCAGGAGAAGCAGAAGAATGAGCAAAAGAAGCAGAAGCAGAAGCAGGGGGAGAATCAGAAGAAGAATAAGGAGAAGGAGCAGCAGAAGGAGAAGCAGAAGCAGAATGAGAAGCAGAAACAGAAGGAGAACAAGAAGGAGAAGCAGGAGAATCAGAAGAAGCAGAAGTAGAAGCAGAAAGAGAAGGAGAAGAAGGAGAAGTAAAAGTAGCATCAGAAGAAACAGTAGAAGAAGAAGCAGAAGAACCAGAAGCAAATAAACAGTAGAAGGAGAAGAACAGAAGCAGAAGCAGAAGGAGAAGCAGAAAGAGAAGCAGGAGAAGCAGGAGAAGCAGAAGCAGAAAAAACAGGCGAAGCCGAAGAAGCAGAATCATAATCTGAAGCAGATGAGAAACAGAAGATGCACAATCTGAAGCAGTGCAGAGAAACAGTAATAGTAGAATAAGCAGA
>NW_012291812.1:0-2555 GCF_000151885.1 Dipodomys ordii | reverse complement strand
GATGCAGAATTATAATTCTGATGTAGAAGTAGAAGCAGAAGTAGTAGCAGCAGTAAGAAGTAGAACCTGATATTCTGGCAGGTGAAATAGAAGAAGCTGAAGGAGAAGTAATAGAGAAGTAGAAGTTGTAGTTGTAGAAGCTGCTGAAGGAGAAGTAGCAGATGTATCTGATTATCAAGCAGTTGAAGCAGATGCAGAAAGAGAAGTAGAAGCAGAAGAAGTAGAATCAGATGAAGATGCAGTATTAGCATAAGAAGCAGAAGCAGTAGAAGCAGAAGCAGAAGAAAAAGAATAAGCATATGAAGCAGTAGCAGAGTGAGAATCAGAAGAAGGAGAATGAGCAGCAGAAGGTGAAGCAGAAGGAGAAGCAGAAGCAGAAAGAGAAGCAGAAACAGAAGGAGAATAAGAAGGAGAAGTTGGAGAATCAGAAGAAGCAGAAGCAGAAAGAGAAGGAGAAGAAGGAGAAGGAGAAGCAGAAGGAGAAGGACAAGCAGGAGAAGCAGAAGAAGCAGAAGCGGGAGAAGCAGAAGAAGAAGAAGAAGAAGAAGAAGAAGAAGAAGAAGAAGAAGAAGAAGAAGAAGAAGAAGAAGAAGAAGAAGAAGAAGAAGAAGAAGAAGAAGAAGAAGAAGAAGAAGAAGAAGCAGAAGCAGGAGAAGCAGAAGCAGAAGAAAAAGAAGAAGCATAAGAAGCAGAAGCAGAGGGAGAAACAGAAGGAGAAAGAGCAGCAGAAGGTGAAGCAGAAGGAGATGCAGAAGCAGAAAGAGAAGCAGAAACAGAAGGAGAATAAGAAGGAAAAGTTGGAGAATCAGAAGAAGCAGAAGCAGAAAGAGAAGGAGAAGAAGGAGAAGGAGAAGCAGAAGGAGAAGGACAAGCAGGAGAAGCAGAAGAAGCAGAAGCGGGAGAAGCAGAAGAAGAAGAAGAAGAAGAAGAAGAAGAAGAAGAAGAAGAAGAAGAAGAAGAAGAAGAAGAAGAAGAAGAAGAAGAAGAAGAAGAAGAAGAAGAAGAAGAAGAAGAAGAAGGTGAAGAAGAAGGAGAAGAAGAAGAAGAAGAAGAAGAAGAAGAAGAAGAAGAAGAAGAAGAAGAAGAAGAAGAAGAAGAAGAAGAAGAAGAAGAAGAAGAAGAAGAAGAAGAAGAAGAAGAAGGAGAAGCATAAGGAGAAGCATAAGGAGAAGCATAAGGAGAAGCATAAGGAGAAGCATAAGGAGAAGCATAAGGAGAAGCAGTAGAAGCAGAAAAAGCAGAAACAGGAGAAGCAGAAGCAGAAGAAAAAGAATAAGCAAAAGAAGCAGAAGCAGAAGCAGGGGGAGAATCAGAAGAAGGATAAGGAGAAGGAGCAGCAGAAGGAGAAGCAGAAGCAGAATGAGAAGCAGAAACAGAAGGAGAACAAGAAGGAGAAGCAGGAGAATCAGAAGAAGCAGAAGTAGAAGCAGAAAGAGAAGGAGAAGAAGGAGAAGCAAAAGTAGCATCAGAAGAAACAGAAGAAGAAGAAGCAGAAGAACCAGAAGCAAAAAAACAGAAGAAGGAGAAGAACAGAAGCAGAAGAAGAAGGAGAAGCAGAAGCAGAAGGAGAAGCAGAAAGAGAAGCAGGAGAAGCAGAAGCAGAAAAAACAGGCGAAGCCGAAGAAGCAGAATCATAATCTGAAGCAGAAGGAGAAATAGAAGAAGCACAATCTGAAGCAGAAGCAGAAGAAACAGTAATAGTAGAATAAGCAGAAGCAGAAGCAGCAGGAGAAGCAGAAGAAGAAGACGGAGAAGGCGAGAGAGAAGGATTAGGAGTAGGAGAAGCAAAAGGATAAGCAGAAGCAGAAAGAGACGCAGAAGGAAAAGCAGCACGAGAAGTAGGAGAAGCAGGAGAAGCAGAAGAAACAGAAGACGCAGAAGCAGAATGAGAAGCAGAAGGAGAAATTGAAGCACAAGCAGAAGGAGAAGGAGAAGAAGGAGAAGGAAAAGCAGAAAGAGAAGCAGTAAGAGAAGCAAAACGAGAAGCAGGAGAAGCAGAAGCAGGAGAAGCAGAAGCAGAAGAAACAGAAGGAGAAGAAGCAGAAGCAGAAGAAGAAGCAGAAACAGAAGGAAAAGCAGAAAGAGAAGCAGGAGAAGCAGAAGAAGCAGCAGTAGGAGAAGCAAAAGCAGAAGAAGCCGAAGAAGCAGAAGCAGAAACTGAAGCAGAAGGAGAAGGAGGAGAAGCAGAAGAAGCAGAATCTGGAGAAGCAGAAGGAGAAGCAGAAGCAGAAGAAGATGCAGAACGAGAAGCAGGAGAATCAGAAGAAGCAAAAGCAGAAGGAGAAGCAGAAGTAGGAGAAGAAGAAGGAGAAGGAAGGGCAGCAGAAGCAATAGGAAAAGCAGAAGGAGAAGAAGAAGCAGAATGAGAAGCAGAAAGAGAAGCAGTAGAAGCAGAAGAAGCAGGAAAAGCCGAAGCAGAAAAAAGAGAAGAAGAAGAACAAGAAGAAAAAGAAGAAGAAGAAGAAGAAGAAGAAGAAGAAGAAGAAGAAGAAGAAGAAGAAGAAGAAGAAGCAGAAGAAAAAGAAGAAGGAGAAGACGAAGGAGAAGACGAAGAA
>NW_012291811.1:0-7023 GCF_000151885.1 Dipodomys ordii | reverse complement strand
GCGGGACCCAGCGGGACCCAGCGTCGATACAGCAGGGACACAGTGGGACACAGAGGGTAAAAAAGCGAGGACACAGCGGAACAAAGCGGGGACACAGCCGTAGACACAGCGGGACACAGTGGCGGACACAGCGGGACACAGCGGGGAACACAGTGAGGACACAGCGGGACCCTGCGCGACACAACGTCGATACAGCGGGGACAGAGCATTACACAGCGAGGTACACAGCTGTGAACACAGCGGGACACAGCGCTACACAGTGGGACACAGCAGGCACAAAGCTTGAGACACAGCGGGGTACAGAGCGGGAGACAGCGGGTGACACAGCGCTGACACTGCAGGGGACACAGTGGTACACAGCGGGGAACACAGCGGGGGACACAGCGGGACACAGCGGGACACAGCGGGGGACACAGGGAGGACACAGCGGGACACAGCGGGGGACACAGCGAGGACACATTGGGACACAGCAGGGACACAGCGGGGACTCAGCGGGGCACACATCGGGATACAGCGGAGAACACAGCGAGGACACAGCGGGACACAGTGAGACACAGCGGGACACAGCGGGGGACACAGCAGGACACAGCGGGGAACACAGGGAGGACATAGCGGGACCCAGCGGGACCCAGCGCCGTTACAGCGGGGACACAGCGGGGTGCACAGCTGGGGACACAACGGGACACTCGGGGGACACAGCGAGAACACAGCGGGACACAGCGGGACACAGCGGGGACACTGCGGGAACATAGTGGGACACAGCGGCGACACAGATGGGACTCAGCGGGACAAAGCGGGGGACACAGCGGGACACAGCTAGGGACACAGCAGGGACAAAGCGGCAGACAGCCGGGGACACAGCGAGGACACAGCGGGACACAGCGGCGACACAGATGGGACTCAGCGGGACAAAGCGGGGGACACAGCGGGACACAGCGGGACACAGCGGGGGACACAGCGGGGGACAGCGGAGACAGAGAGGGGCCAAAGCGAGACACAACGGTGACACAGCTGGACACAACAGAGTACACAACGGGACACAGCGGGCACACAGCGGGGACACAGCGGGACATAGCGGGACAAAGCGGAACACAGCGGGTGTCACAGCGGGACACAGCAGGGGACCCAGCGAGGACACAGCGGGACACAGCGGGAGACACAGCTGGGGACACAGCGGGACACAGCGGGGAACATATCGAGGACACAGCGGGACCCAGCAGGAGACAGCGTCGATACAGCTGGGACACAGCGGGACACAGCGGGACACAGCGGGACACAGCTGGGGACACAGCGGGGACACAGTGGGACACAGCGGAACACAGCGAGGGACAAAGCGGGAGACAGCGGGGGACACAGCGAGGACACAGGGGGACACAGCGGCGACACAGAGGGGACTCAGCGGGGGACACAGCGTGGGACAAAGTGGGACACCACGGGACACAGTGTTACACAGCGGGACACAGTGGGGACACTGCGGGACACAGCAGGACAAAGCGGGTGACACAGCGGGACACAGCGGGCCACAGCGGGGGACCCAGCGGGGGACAGCGGAGACAGAGATTGGTCACAGCGAGACACAGCGGGGACAAAGCTGGACACAGCGGGGTACACAGAGGGACACAGCTGGGACACAGTGGGGAAACAGCGTGACACAGCAGGACACAGCGGGAAACAGCGGGGGAAACAGCGAGGACACAGCGGCACACAACGGGGGACACAGCAAGGACACAGTGGGACACAGCGGGGGACACAGCAAGACATAGCGGGGGACACAGTGGGGGACACAGAGGGACACAACGGGACTCAGCGGGGGACACAGCAGGACACAGCGGGACACAGCAGGGACACAGCAGGGACACAGCGGGGGGCACAGGGATGACACAGCGGGACCCAGCGGGACCCAGCGTCGATACAGCAGGGACACAGCGGGACACAGAGGGTAAAAAAGCGAGGACACAGCGGAACACAGCGGGGACACAGCCGTAGACACAGCGGGACACAGTGGCGGACACAGCGGGACACAGCGGGGAACACAGCGAGGACACAGCGGGACCCTGCGCGACACAGCGTCGATACAGCGGGGACAGAGCGTTACACAGCGAGGTACACAGCTGTGAACACAGCGGGACACAGCGCGACACAGTGGGACACAGCAGGCACAAAGCTTGAGACACAGCGGGGTACAGAGTGGGAGACAGCGGGGGACACAGCGAGGACACAGCGGGACACAGCGCTGACACTGCGGGGGACACAGCGGTACACAGCGGGGAACACAGCGGGGAACACAGCGGGACACAGCGGGACACAGCGGGGGACACAGGGAGGACACAGCGGGACACAGCGGGGGACACAGCGAGGACACATTGGGACACAGCAGGGACACAGCGGTTACTCAGCGGGGGACACATCGGGATACAGCGGAGAACACAGCTAGGACACAGCGGGACACAGTGAGACACAGCGGGACACAGCGGGGGACACAGCGGGACACAGCGGGGAACACAGGGAGGACATAGCGGGACCCAGCGGGACCCAGCGCCGTTACAGCGGGGACACAGCGGGACACAGCGGGGTGCACAGCTGGGGACACAACGGGACACTCGGGGGACACAGCGAGGACACAGCGGGACACAGCGGGACACAGCGGGGACACTGCGGGAACATAGTGGGACACAGCGGCGACACAGATGGGACTCAGCGGGACAAAGCGGGGGACACAGCGGGACACAGCGGGACACAGCTAGGGACACAGCGGGGACAAAGTGGCAGACAGCCGGGGACACAGCGAGGACACAGCGGGACACAGCGGCGACACAGATGGGACTCAGCGGGACAAAGCGGGGGACACAGCGGGACACAGCGGGACACAGCGGGGGACACAGCGGGGGAAAGCGGAGACAGAGAGGGGCCAAAGCGAGACACAACGGTGACACAGCTGGACACAACAGAGTACACAACGGGACACAGCGGGCACACAGCGGGGACACAGCGGGACATAGCGGGACAAAGCGGAACACAGCGGGTGTCACAGCGGGACACAGCAGGGGACCCAGCGAGGACACAGCTGGACACAGCGGGAGACACAGCTGGGGACACAGCGGGACACAGCGGGGAACACATCGAGGACAAAGCGGGACCCAGCAGGAGACAGCGTCGATACAGCAAGGACACAGCGGGACACAGCGGGACACAGCGGGACGCAGCTGGGGACACAGCGTGGACACAGTGGGACACAGCGGAACACAGCGAGGGACAAAGCGGGAGACAGCGGGAGACACAGCGAGGACACAGGGGGACACAGCGGCGACACAGAGGGGACTCAGCGGGGGACACAGTGTGGGACAAAGTGGGACACCACGGGACACAGTGTTACACAGCGGGACACGGCGGGGACACTGCGGGACACAGCAGGACAAAGCGGGGGACACAGCGGGACACAGCGGGGGACCCAGCGGGGGACAGCGGAGACAGAGAGTGGCCACAGCGAGACACAGCGGTGACACAACTGGACACAGCGGGATACACAGCGGGACAGAGCGGGCACACAGCGGGGACACAGCGGGACACAGCGGGACACAGCGGGGACACAGTGGGACACAGCGGGACAAAGCGGGAGACACAGCGGGACACAGCAGGCACACAGCCCGGACACAGCGGAACACAACAGGCACACAGCGGGGACACAGCGGGACACAGCGGGACACAGCGGGGACAAAGCGGGACACAGCTGGACACAGCGGGACACAGCGGTGGACACAGCGTGGTCCCAGTGAGGACACAGCAGGAAACAGCAGGGACACAGCGAGGACACAGCTGGGGACACAGCGGTGGACACAGCGGGACACAGTGGGGAACACAGCGAGGACACAGCGGGACACAGCGGGACACAGCGTCGATACAGCGGGGACACAGCGTTACACAGCGTGGTACACAGCGTGGTACACAGCTGTGGACACGACGGGACACAGTGGGGGCACAGCCGGACACAGCGGTACACAGTGGGACACAGTGGGGACAAAGCGTGAGACACAGCGGGAGACAGGGAGACAGTAGGGGACTCAGCGAGGACACAGCGGCACACAACGGGACACAGCGGGAAACAGAGGTGAACCTGCGGGGGCACAGCGGGACACAGCGGGACACAGCGGGGACATAGCGAGGACACAGCGGCACACAAAGGGACACAGCGGGAAACAAAGGTGAACCTGCGGGGACACAGCGGGACACAGTGGGGGACACAGCGGGACACAGTGTGGGACACAGCGGTGAAACAGCGGGACACAACGGGACACAGCAGGGGGACACAGCGAGGACACCACGGAACACAGCGGGACACAGCGGGAAACAGAGGTGAACCTGCGGGGACAAAGCGGGACACAGTGGGGGACACAATGCGAAACAGCAGGGGACACAGCGGGACACAGTGGGGGACACAGTGTGGGACACAGCGAGACACAGCGGGGACAAAGCTGGACACAGCGTGGTACACAGAGGGACACAGCGGGGACGCAGCGGGGAAACAGCGTGACACAGCAGGACACAGCGGGAAACAGCCGGGGACACAGCGAGGACACAGCAGCACAGAACGGGGGACCCAGCAAGGACACAGTGGCACACAGCGGGGGACACAGCGAGACATAGCGGGGGACACAGCGGGGGACACAGAGGGACACAGCGGGACACAGCGGGGGACACAGGGAGGACACAGCGGGACACAGCGGAGGATATAGCGAGGACACATTGGGACACAGCGGGGACACAGCGGGACTCAGCGGGGCACAGCAGTACACAGCGGGACACACCGGGACACAGCGGGGACCCAGCAGGGACACAGCGGGGGACACAGCGGGACACAGCGGGGGACACAGGGAGGACACAGCGGGACCCAGGTGAACCCAGCGTCGATATGGCAGGGACACAGCAGGACACAGCGGGGAAAAAAGCGAGGACACAGAGGAACACAGCGTGGGACACAGCGAGGACACAGCGAGGACACAGCGGGACACAGCGGGGACAAAGCCGTAGACACAGCGGGACACAGTGGCGGACACAGCGGGACACAGCTGGGAACAAAGCGAGGACACAGCGGGACCCAGGGCGACAGAGTGTCGATACAGCGGAGACACAGCGTTACACAGCGTGGTACACAGCTGTGAACACAACGGGACACAGTGGGGGCACAGCGGGACACAGCGTGACACAGTGGGACGCAGCAGGGACAAAGCTTGAGACACAGCGGGGTACAGAGCGGGAGACAGCGGGGGACACAGCGAGGACACAGCAGTACACAGCGCTGACACTGCGGGGCACACAGCGGTACACAGCGGGGAACACAGCGGGGGACACAGCGGGACACAGAGGGACACAGCGGGGGACACAGGGGGGACACAGCGGGACACAGTGGGGGACACAGCGAGGACACATTGGGACACAGCAGGGACACAGCGGGACGCAGCGGGGGACACAGCAGTACACATCGGGACACAGCGGGACACAGCGAGGGACACAGAGGGGTACACAGCGGGATAAAGCGGGGAACACAGCGAGGACACAACGGGATCAAGCGGGACACAGCGTCGATACAGCGGGAACACAGCGGGACACAGCGGGGTACACAGCTGGGGACACAGCGGGACACAGCGGGGAACACAGGGAACACATAGCGGGACCCAGCGGGACCCAGCGTCGTTACAGCGGGGACTCAGCGGGACACTGCGGGGTGTACAGCTGGGTACACAACGGGACACTGCGGGGGACACAGCGAGGACACAGAGGGACACAGCGGGACACAGCGGGGACACTGCGGGAACATAGTGGGATTCAGCGGGGTACACAGCGGGACACAGCGCTACACAGCTAGGGACACAGCGGGGACAATGCGGCAGACAGCGGGGGACACAGCGAGGACACAGCGGCGACACAGAGGGGACTCAGCGGTACAAAGCGGGGGACACAGCGGGACACAGCGGGACACAGGGGGGAACAGCGGAGACAGAGAGGGGCCAAAGAGAGACGCAGCGGTGACACAGCTGGACACAACGTAGTACACAGCAGGACACAGCCGGGCACACAGCGGGGACACAGGAGGGACCAAGCGGGACATAGCGGGACACAGCGGAACACAGCAGCGGACACAGCGGGACACAGCAGTAGACCCAGCTAGGACACAGCAGGGGACACAGCTGGGGACACAGCGGGACACAGCGGGGAACTCAGCGAGGACACAGCGGGACCCAGCAGGACACAGCGTCGATACAGCAGGGAAACAGTGTTACACAGCGTGGTACCCAGCTGTGGACACAACGGGACAGAGTGGGGGCACAGCGAGACACAGCGGGACACAGCGAGGACACAGCGGGACACATTGGGGACACAGCGGGGGACACAGCAGGACACAGCGGGGGACACAGCGGGACACAGCGCGACACAGCGGGGGACACAATGGGGACACAGCGGGACACAGCGGGGGACACAGCGAGGACACAGCGGAACATAGCAGGGGACACAGAGAGGACACAGCGGGACACAGCGAGACACAGCGGGACACAGCGTGGACACAGCAGTACACACAGCGGGACATAGTGGGGGACACAGCTGGGGACACAACGGGACACAGCTGGGGACACAGCGAGGGCAGAGCGGGAAACAGCGGGACACAGCAGGGACACAGCGTCGATACAGCGGGGACACAGCGAGACACAGCGGGGAACACAGGAAGGAAACAGCGGGACCCAGTGGGACACAGAGTCGATACAGCGGGACACAACGGGGTACACAGCTAGGAACACAACGGGACACAGCGGGGGACACAGCGAGGACACAGCGGGACACAGCGGGACACAGCGGGGGACACAGCGGGACCCAGCGGGAGACCCAGCGAGGACACAGCAGGACACAGCGGGGGACACAGGGGGACACAGCGGGGAACACAGCGGGGGACACAGCAGGACACAGCGGGGAACACAGCGAGGACACAGCGTGGACACAGCGGGACACAGCGTCGATACAGCGGGCACACAGTGA
>NW_012291810.1:0-7500 GCF_000151885.1 Dipodomys ordii | reverse complement strand
AGCCGAAGAAAAAGAATAAGCAAAAGAAGCAGAAGCAGTGGGAGAAGCAGAAGAAGGAGAAGGAGCAGCAGAAGGAGAAGCAGAAGCAGAAAGAGAAGCAGAAACAGAAGGAGAACAAGAAGGAGAAGCAGGAGAATCAGAAGAAGCAGAAGTAGAAGCAGAAAGAGGAGAAGAAGGAGAAGCAGAAGTAGAATCAGAAGAAACAGAAGAAGAAGCAGAAGAAACAGAAGCAAAAGAAACAGAAGAAGGAGAAGAGCAGGAGCAGAAGCAGAAGGAGAAGCAGAAGCGAAGGAGAAGCAGAAAGAGAAGCAGGAGAAGCAGAAGAAGCAGTAGAAGCAGAAGAAACAGGAGAAGCCGAAGAAGCAGAAGCAGAATCTGAAGCAGAAGGAGAAACAGAAGAAGCACAATCTGAAGCAGAAGCAGAAGAAACAGTAATAGTATAATAAGCAGAAGCAGAAGCAGCAAGAGAAGCAGAAGAAGAATAAGTCGGAGAAGGCGAGAGAGAAGGATTAGGAGTAGGAGAAGCAAAAGGATAAGCAGAAGCAGAAAGAGACGCAGAAGGAAAAGCAGCACGAGAAGTAGGAGAAGCAGGAGAAGCAGAAGCAGGAGAAGCAGAAGAAACAGAAAACGCAGAAGCAGAATGAGAACCAGAAGGTGAAATTGAGGCAGAAGCAGAAGCAAAAGGAGAAGTAGAAGAAGGAGAAGGAGAAGCAGAACGAGAAGCAGGAGAAGCAGAAGCAGGAGAAGCAGAAGCAGAAGAAACAGAAGAAGCATAAGAAGCAGAAGCAGAGGGAGAAGCAGAAGAAGGAGAAGGAGCAGCAGAAGGAGAAGCAGAAGGAGAATCAGGAGGAGCAGCAGAAGAAGGAGAAGCAGAAGCAGAAGAAGAAGCAGAAGCAGAAGAAGATGCAGAAGGAGAAGCAGGAGAAGCAGAAGAAGCAGAAGCAGAAGGAGAAGCAGAAGTAGGAGAAGGAGAAGGAGAAGGAAGGGCAGCAGAATCAATAGGAGAAGCAGAAGGAGAAGCAGAAGCAGAAGAAACAGAAGGAGAAGAAGCAGAAGCAGAAGAAGAAGCAGAAACAGAAGGAAAAGCAGAAAGAGAAGCAGGAGAAGCAGAAGAAGCAGCAGCAGGAGAAGCAGAAGCAGAAGAAGCCGAAGAAGCAGAAGCAGAACCTGAAGCAGAAGGAGAAGCAGGAGAAGAAGAAGAAGCAGAATCTGGAGAAGCAGAAGGAGAAGCAGAAGCAGAAAGAGAAGCAAAAGCAGAAGGAGAAGCAGAAGAAACAGAAGAAGCAGAGGCAGTACCAGAAGAAGCAGATGATGCAGAAGCCGAAGGAGAAGCAGAAGGAAAAGCAGTAGAACGAGAAGGAGAATGAGAAGGAGAAACAGAAGGAGAAGCAGAAAGAGAAGCAGAAGAAGGAGCAGGAGAAGGAAAAGCAGCAGGAGATGCAGAAAGAGCAGCAGAAGGAGAAGCAGGAGATGCAGAAACAGGAGAAGCAGAAGCAGAAGAAACAGGAGAAGGACAAGAAGCAGAAGCAGAAGGAGAAGCAGAAACAGAAGGAGAAGCAGAAAGAGAAGGAGAGGAAGCAGAAGAAGCAGAAGCAGGAGAAGCAGAAGCATAAGAATCCGAAGAAGCAGAAGCAGAACCTGAAGCAGAAGGAGATGCAGGAGAAGCAGAAGAAGCAGAATCTGGAGAAGCAGAATGAGAAGAAGAAGGAGAAGCAGAAGCAGAAAGATAATCAAAAGCAGAAGGAGAAGCAGAAGAAACAGAAGAAGTAGAAGCACTAGCAGTTGTAGCAGAAGAAGAAGGAAAAGCAGAAGAACAAGAAGGAGAAAGAGAAACAGAAGGAGAAGCAGAAGGAGAAGCAGAAAGAGAAGCAGGTAAAGCAGAATAAGAAGAAGCAGAAGGAGAATCAGAAGGAGAAGCAGAAGAAGGAGAAGCAGAAGAAGGAGAAGCAGAAGCAGAAGAAGATGCAGAAGGAGAAGCAGGAGAAGCAGAAGAAGCAGAAGCAGAAGGAGAAGGACAAGCAGAAGAAGCACAAGCAAAAGGAGAAGCAAAAGAAGGAGGAGGAGAAGCAGAAGCAGAATAAGGATAAGCACAAGTAGAAGGAGATGCAGCAGGAGAAGCAGGAGAAGCAGAATAAGCAGAATCTGAAGTAGAAGAAAGAGAAAAAGCAGAAGAAGCAGAAGAGGAAGCAGCAGGAGAAGCAGAAGCAGAAGAAGGAGAAGGAGAAAGAGAAGGATTTGGAGTAGAAGAAACAAGGATAAGCAGAAGCAGAAAGAGAAGGAGAAGGAGAAGCAGGAGAATCAGAAGCAGGAGAAGCAGAAGCAGAATGAAAAGCAGAAGAAGGAGAAATTGAAACAGAAGAAGATGCAGAAGGAGAAGCAGAAGCAGAAGGAGAAGCAGAAGAAGGAGGAGAAGGAGAAGCAGAAGGAAAATCATAAAGAGAAACAGAAGGAGAAGAAGGAGAAGCAGAAGCGGGAGAAGCAGAAGGAGAAGAAATAGAAGAAGGAGAAGAAGCAGAAGCAGAAGGAGAAGCAGAAACAGAAGGAGATGCAGAAATAGAAGCAGAAGAAGCCGAAGAAGCAGAAGAAGAACCTGAAGCCGAAGGAGAAGCAGAAGAAGCAGAATCTGGAGAAGAAGAAGGAGAACCAGAAGGAGAAGCAGAAGCAGAGAGAGAAGCAAAAGTAGAAGGAGAAGCAGAAGAAACAGAAGAAGCAGAAGCAGTAGCAGAAGAAGCTGAAGATGCAGAAGCAGAAGGAGAAGCAGAAGGAAAAGCAGAAGAACAAGAAGGAGAAGGAGAAACAGAAGGAGAAGCAGAAGGAGAAGCAGAAGGAGAAGAAGAAGGAGAAGCACGAAAAGGAGAAGAAGCAGTAGCAGACGGAGAAGGAGAAGCAGAAGTAGAAGAAGAAGCATAAGGACAAGCACAAGCAGAAGGAGATGCAGAAGGAGAAGCAGGAGAAGCAGAAGAAGCAGAAACAGAAGGAGTAGAAGAAGAAGAAGAAGCAGAAGAAGCAGAAGCAGAAAGAGAAGCAGACGAAGAGAAGCAGAACGAGAAGCAGGAGAAGCAGAAGAAGAAGAAACAGAAGAAGGAGAAGTAGCAGAAGCAGAAGGAGAAGCAGAAGGAGAAGCAGAAAGAGAAGCAGAAACAGAAGGAGAATCAGAAAGAGAAGGAGGGGAAGCAGAAGGAGCAGAAGCATAAGAATCCGAAGAAGCAGAAGCATAACCTGAAGCAGGAGAAATAGAAGAAGCAGAATCTGGAGAAGCAGAATGAGAAGCAGAATGAGAAGTAGAGGCAGAAGCAGAAAGAGAATCAAAAGCAGAAGTAGAAGCAGAAGAAACAGAAGAAGCAGAAGCAGTAGTCGTTGTAGCAGAAGCAGAAGGAGAAGCAGTAGGAAAAGCAGAAGAACGAGAAGGAGAAGGAGAATCAGAAGGAGAATCAGAAGGAGAAGTAGAAGAAGGAGAAGGAGAAGCAGAAGCAGAAGAAGCAGCAGAAGGAGAAGCAGAAGCATAAGAATATGCAGAAGGAGAAGCAGGAGAAGCAGAAGAAGCAGAAGCAGAAGAAGAAGCAGAAATAGGAGAAGGAGAAGGAGATGGAAGGGCAACAGAAGCAATAGGAAAAGCAGAAGGAGAAGCAGAAGAATGAGAAGAAGAAAGAGAAGCAGGAAAAGCACAAATGCAGAATCAGGAGAAGCAGCAGCAGGAGAAGCAGAAGCAGAAGAAGATGCAGAAGGAGAAGCAGGAGAAGCAGAAGAAGCAGAAGCAGAAGGAGAAGCAGAAGTAGGAGAAGGAGAAGGAGAAGGAAGGGCAGCAGAAGCAATAGGAGAATCAGAAGGAGAATCAGAAGCAGAATGAGAAGCAGAAAGAGAAGCAGTAGAAGCAGAAGACGCAGGAAAAGCAGAAGCAGAAGAAAGAGAAGAAGAAGAAGAAGAAGAAGAAGAAGAAGAAGAAGAAGAAGAAGAAGAAGAAGAAGAAGAAGAAGAAGAAGAGGAAGAAGAAGAGGAAGCAGCAGCATAAGGAGAAGCATAAGGAGAAGCAGTAGAAGCAGAAGCAGCAGAAGCAGAAGCAGAAGGAAAAGAATAAGCAAAAGAAGCAGAAGCAGAAGCAGTGGGAGAAGCAGAAGGAGAAGGAGAAGGAGCAGCAGAAGGAGAATCAGAAGCAGAAAGAGAAACAGAAGCAGAAGGAGAACACGAAGGAGAAGCAGGAGAATCTGAAGAAGCAGAAGTAGAAGCAGAAAGAGGAGAAGAAGGAGAAGCAGAAGTAGAATCAGAAGAAACAGAAGAAGAAGAAGAAACAGAAGCAAAATAAACAGAAGAAGGAGAAGAGCAGAAGCAGAAGGAGAAGCAGAGGCAGAAGGAGAAGCAGAAAGAGAAGCAGGAGAAGCAGAAGAAGCAGGAGAAGCAGAAGAAGAAGACAGAGAAGGCGAAAGAGAAGGATTAGGAGTAGGAGAAGCAAAAGGATAAGCAGAAGCAGAAAGAGACGCAGAAGGAGAAGCAGCACGAGATGTAGGAGAAGCAGAAGCAGGAGAAGCAGAAGAAACAGAAGACGCAGAAGCAGTAGCAGGAGAAGCAGAAGAAGCAGAAGCAGAAGGAGAAGCAGGAAAAGCAGAAGAAGCCCAAGCAAAAGGAGAAGCAAAAGAAGGAGAAGGAGAAGCAAAGGCAGAAGAAGAACATAAGGACAAGCACAAGCAGAAGGAGATGCAGAAGGAGAAGCAGGAGAAGCAGAAGAAGCAGAAGCTGAAGGAGAAGCAGAAGTAGGAGAAGGAGAAGGAGGAGAAGCAGAAGGACAAGCAGAAGCGGAATGAGAAGCAGAAAGAGAAGCAGGAGAAGTACAAGATGCAGAAGCAGGAGAAGCCGAAAGAGAAGAAGTAGAAGAAGCAGAAACTGAAGCAGAAGGAGAAGTAGAAGCAGAAGGAGAAGCAGCAGAAGAAGTACAACCAGAAATTCAGGCAGGAGAAACAGAAGACCAGAAGCAGAAAGAGAAGCAAAAGAGAAGCAGAAAGAGAAGTAGAAGAAGCAGCAGAAGGAGAAGCAGCAGAAGAAGCAGAAAAAAAAGCAGGAGAAGCAGAAGCAGAAAGAGAAGTAGAAGCAGAAGAATCAGAAGAAGCAGAAGCAGAAGAAGAAGCAGTAGAAGCATAATAAGCAGAAGCAGGAGAAGCAGAAGCAGAAGAAACAGAAGAAGGAGAATAAGCAGAAGCAGAAGGAGAAGCAGAAACAGAAGGAAAAGCAAAAAGAGAAGCAGGAGTAGCAGAAGAAGCAGCACAGGAGAAGCAGAAGCAGAAGAAGCCGAAGAAGCAGAAGCAGAACCTGACGCAGAAGGAGAAGCAGGAGAAGCAGAAGAAGCAGAATCTGGAGAAGCAGAAGGAGAAGCAGAAGCAGAAAGAGAAGCAAAAGCAGAAGGAGAAGCAGAAGGAGAAGCAGAAAAACAGAAGAAGCAGAGGCAGTAGCAGAAGAAGCAGAAGATGCAGAAGCAGAAGGAGAAGCAGAAGGAAAAGCAGAAGAACGAGAAGGAGAAGGAGAAACAGAAGGAGAAGCAGAAAGAGAAGCAGAAGAAGGAGCAGGAGAAGGAAAAGCAGCAGGAGAAGCAGAAAGAGCAGCAGAAGGAGAAGCAGGAGATGCAGAAACAGGAGAAACAGAAGCAGAAGCAGAAGAAACAGGAGAAGGACAAGAAGCAGAAGCAGGAGAAGCAGAAACAGAAGGAGAAGCAGAAAGAGAAGGAGGGGAAGCAGAAGAAGCAGAAGCAGGAGAAGCAGAAGCATAAGAATCCGAAGAAGCAGAAGCAGAACCTGAAGCAGAAGGAGAAGCTGGAGAAGCAGAAGAAGCAGAATCTGGAGAAGCAGAATGAGAAGCAGAAGCAGAAAGAGAATCAAAAGCAGAAGGAGAAGCAGAAGAAACAGAAGAAATAGAAGCAGTAGCAGTTGTAGCAGAAGCAGAACGAGAAGCATAAGAACAAGAAGGAGAAGGAGAAACAGAAGGAGAAGCAGAAGGAGAAGCAGAAAGTGAAGCAGGTAAAGCAGATGAAGAAGAAGCAGAAGGAAAATCACAAGGAGAAGCAGAAGAAGGAGAAGGAGAAGCAGAAGAAGATGAAGAATGAGAAGCAGAAGAAGCAGAAGCAGAAGGAGAAGAAGGAAAAGCAGAAGAAGCAGAAGCAAAAGGAGAAGCAAAAGAAGGTGAAGGAGAAGGAGAAGCAGAAGCAGAAGAAGAAGCATAAGGACAAGCACAAGCAGAAGGAGATGCAGAAGGAGAAGCAGGAGAAACAGAAGAAGCAGAAGCTGAAGGAGAAGCAGAAGTAGGAGAAGGAGAAGGAGGAGAAGCAGAAGGAGAAGGAGAAGCGGAATGAGAAGCAGAAAGAGAAGCAGGAGAAGCACAAGAAAAAGAAGCAGGAGAAGCCGAAAGAGAAGAAGCAGAAGAAGCAGAAACAGAAGCAGAAGTAGAAGCAGAAGCAGAAGGAGAAGGAGAAGCAGCAGAAGAAGTAGAACCAGAAATTCAGGCAGGAGAAACAGAAGAAGCAGAGCAGAAGCAGAAGGAGAAGCTAAAAGAGAAGCAGAAGAAGAAGTAGAAGAACCAGCAGTAGGAGAAGCAGCAGAAGAAGCAGAAAAACAAGCAGGAGAAGCAGAAGCAGAAAGAGAAGCAGAAGCAGAAGAAACAGAAGAAGAAGAAGAAGCAGTAGAAGCATAAGAAGCAGAAGCAGGAGAAGCAGAACCAGAAGAAAAAGAAGAAGCATAAGAAGCAGAAGCAGAGTGAGAAACAGAAGAAGGAGAAGGAGCAGCAGAAGGTGAAGCAGAAGCAGAAGCAGTAGTAGAAGCAGAAGAAGGAGAAGCAGAAGGAGAAGCATAAAGAGAAACAGAAGGAGAAGCAGGAGAAGCAGAATCAGAAGAAATAGAAGAAGGAGAACAAGCAGAAGCAGAAAGAGAAGGAGAAACAGAAGGAGAAGCAGAAATAGAAGCAGAAGAAGACGAAGAAGCAAAAGGAGAACCTGAAGCAGAAGGAGAAGCTGGAGAAGAAGAAGAAGAAGAATCTGGAGAAGAAGAAGGAGAACCAGAAGGAGAAGCAGAAGCAGAAAGTAAGCAAAAGCAGAAGGAGAATCAGAAGAAACAGAAGAAGCAGAAGCAGTAGCAGAAGAAGCTGAAGATGCAGAAGCAGAAAGAGAAGCAGAAGGAATAGCAGAAGAACGAGAAGGAGAAACAGAAGGAGAAGCAGAAGGAGAAGCAGGAAAAGAAGAAGAAGCAGAAGCAGACGGAGAAGCAGAAGAAGGAGAAGGAGAAGCCGGAGCAGAAGAAGAAGCAGAAGGAAAAGCAGGAGAAGCAGAAGAAGCAGAAGAAGAAGCAGAAGTAGGAGAAGGAGAAGGAGATGGAAGGGCAGCAGAAGCAATAGGAAAAGCAGAAGGAGAAGCAGAAGAATGAGAAAAGGAAAGAGAAGCAGGAAAAGCACAAATGCAGAATCAGGAGAAGCAGCAGCAGGAGAAGCAGAAGCAGAAGAAGATGCAGAACGAGAAGCAGGAGAAGCTGA
>NW_012291809.1:0-8595 GCF_000151885.1 Dipodomys ordii | reverse complement strand
GTACACAGCGGGACACAGCAGTGGACACAGCGGGACACAGCGGGACACAGCGGGGACACAGCGAGGACACAGCGGGTCACAGCGGGACACAGAGTGGGACAAAGCAGGAGACAGCCGGGGACACAGCGAGGACACAGCTGGACACAGCAGGGTACACAGCGGGACACAGCAGGAGACACAGAAGGGTACACAGCGGGACACAGCGAGAAACACAGCGAGGTCACAGCGGGGGCCAAAGCAGGACAACACGGGACACAGTGTGACACAGTAGGACACAGCGGGGACACTGCAGTGACCCAGCGGGACAAAGTGGGTGACACAGCGGGACACAGTGGGAACACAGCGGGGGACACAGCGGGGGACAGCAGGGGACAGAGAGGGGACAAAGCGGGACACAGCGGGGACACTGCTGGACACAGCGGGGTACACAGCGGGACACAGAGGGTACACAGTGGGGACACAGCTGGGGACACAGCAGGACACAGCGGGTCACAGCGGGGGACACAGCGGGACACAGCAGGACACAGCGGGGGACACAGCGGAACACAGCGTGGGACATATCGAGGACACAGCGGGACACAGCGGGACACAGCAGGGACAAGCAGGGACACAGTGAGGACACAGCGGGACACAGCGGGGACACTGCGGGAACATAGCGGGACACAGCGGGGTACACAGCGGGACACAGCGGAGTACACAGCTGGGGACACAAAGGGACACATCGGGGGACACAGCGGGACCCAGCAGGACACAGCGTCGATACAGCGGGGACACCGCGGGACATAGTGGGGTACACAGCTGGGGACACAACGGGACACAGCAGTGGACACAGCGAGGACACAGCGGGACACAGCTGGGACACTGAGGGAACATAGAGGGACACAGCGGGTACACAGCGGGACACAGCGGGGGACACAGAGTGGTACACAGCGGGACACAGCAGGAAACATAGCGAGGTCACAGCGGGGGAAAAAGCGGGACAACACGGGACACAGTGTGACACAGCGAGACAGAACGGTGACACAGCAGGGGCAAAGCGGGACAAAGCAGGGACGCAGCGAGACACAGCGGGACACCGCGGGGGACACAGCGGGGGACAGCAGGGGACAGGGGACACAGCGGGACACAGCGGGGACACAGCTGGACACAGCGGGGTACACAGAGGGACACAGCGGGCACACACTGGGGACAGAGCGGGACACAGCGGAACTCAGCGGGAGACACAGCAGTACACAGCGGGACACAGTGGGACACACCGGGGAGACAGCAGGGATACAGTGGGGGACAAAGCGGGACACAGCGGGTCAGAGCGGGGGACACAGCGGGACACAGCGGGAGACACAGAGGGGTACACAGCGGGACACAGCGGGGAACACAGCGAGGACACAGCGGAACACAGCGGGACACAGCGTCGATACAGTGGGGACAGAGCGGGTCACAGCAAGGACACAGCGGGACACAGCGGGACACAGCGGGGGACACAGCGGGGACACAGCGGGGACTCAGCAGGGGACACAGCGGGACACAGCGGGGGACACAGCGAGACACGGCGGGGACAAAGCTGGACACAGTGGGGTACACAGAGGGACACAGCAGGGACACAGCGGGGAAACAGTGTGACACAAAAGGACACAGCGAGACACAGCGGGGGACACAGCGAGGACACAGCTGCACACAGTGGGGGACACAGCAAGGACAGAGCGGGACACAGCGGGACACAGCGGGACACAGCGGGGGACACAGGAAGGACACAGCGGTACACAGAGGGGGACAGAGCGAGGACACATTGGGACACAGCGGGACTCAGCGGGGGACACAGCAGTACACAGCGGGACACAGCGGGACACAGCGGGGACACAGCAGGGACACAGCGGGGGACACAGTGGGACACAGCGGGGGGACACAGAGGGGTACACAGCGGGACACAGCGGGGAAAAAAGTGAGGCCACAGCAGAACACAGCGTGGGACCCAGCGAGGACACAGCGGGACACAGTGGCGGACACAGCGGGACACAGCGTGGGACACAGGGAGGACCCAGCGGGACCCAGCGGGACCCAGCGTCGATACTGCTGGGACACAGCAGTACACAGCGAGGTACACAGCTGGGGACACAACGGGACACAGCGGGGAACACAGGGAGGACATAGCGGGACCCAGCGGGACCCAGCGTCGTTACAGCGGGGACACAGTGGGACACACCGGGGTCCACAGCTGGGGACACAACGGGACACTGCGGGGGACACAGAGAGGACAAAGCGGGAAAGAGCGGTACACAGCGGGGACACTGCAGGAACATAGTGGGACACAGCGGGGTACACAGCGGGACACAGCGGTGACACAGAGGGGACTCAGCGGGACAAAGTGGGGTACACAGCGGGACACAGCGCGGGACACAGCAGGGGACAGCGGAGACAGAGAGGGGCGAAAGCGAGACACAGCGGTGATACAGCTGGACACAACGGAGTACACAGCGGGACACAGCGGGCACACAGCGGGACACAGCAGGGACCGAGCTGGACATAGCGGGACACAGCGAAACACAGCGTGGGACACAGCGGGACACAGCGGGACACAGCGGGGTACCCAGCGAGGACACAGCGGGACACAGCGGGGGACACAGCTGGGGACACAGAGGGACACAGCGGGGAACACTGCGAGGACACAACGGGACCCAGCAGGACACAGAGTCGATACAGCGGGGACACAGGGTTACACAGCGTGGTACCCAGCTGTGGACACAACGGGACAGAGTGGGGCACAGCGAGGACACAGCGGGACACATTGGTGACACAGCGGGGAAAACAGCAGTACACAGCAGCGGACACAGCGGGGGACACAGCGCGACACAGCAAGACATAGCATGGACACAGCAGTAGACACATCGGGACATAGCGGGGGACACAGCTGGGGACACAATGGGACACAGCGGTGGACACAGCGAGGACACAGCAGGACCCACCGGGACCCAGCGGGGGACACAGTGAGGACACAGCAGGACACAGTGGGGGACACAGCGAGGACAAAGCGGGGGACACAGCGGGACACAGCGGGGAACACAGCGAGGACACAGCGGGACCCAGCGGGACACAGCGTCGATACAGCGGGCACACAGCGTTACACAGCGTGGTACTCAGCTGTGGACACAACGGGACAAAGTGGGGGCACAGCCGGACACAGCGGGACACAGTGGGACACAGCGTTGACAAAGCGTGAGACACAGCGAGGGACAGAGCGGGAGACAGCGTCGATACAGCGGGGGCACAGCGTTACACAGCGTAGTACACATCTGTTTACACAACGGGACACAGTGGGGGCACAGCCGGACACAGCGGGACACAGTGGGACACAGCGGGGACAAAGCGTGAGACACAGCAGGGGACAGAGAGGGAGACAGCAGGGGACACAGCGAGGAAACAGCGGGACACAGCGGTGACACAGCGGGGACTCAGCGGGGGACACAGCGGGACACAGCGGGGGACACAGCGAGGACCCAGCGGGACCCAGCGGGACACAGCGTAGATACAGCGGGCACACAGCGTTACACAGCGTGGTACACAGCTGTGGACACAACGAAATACAGTGGGGGCACAGCGGGACACAGCGGGACACAGTGGGACACAGCGGGGACAAAGTGTGAGACATAGCAGGGGACAGAGCGGGATACAGCGGGGGACACAGCGGGAGACAAAGAGGGACACCACGGAACACAGCGGGACACAGCGGGAAACAGCAGTGACCCTGCGGGGACACAGTGGGACACAGCTGGGGACACAGCGGGACACAGAGGTGGACAGGGCGGGAAACAGAGGTGGACAGAGCGTGGGACACAGCAAGACACAGCAGGGACAAAGATGGACACAGCGGGGTACACAGAGGGACACAGCGGGGACGCAGCGGGGAAACAGCGTGACACAGCAGGACACAGCGGGACACAGCGGGGGACACAGCAGTACACAGCAGGACAAAGCGGGACACAGCAGAGACACAGCGGGCGACACAGCGGGACAGAGTGGGGTACACAGCTGGGGACACAGCGAGGACACAGCGGGACAAAGTGGGACACATCGGGGACACTGCGGGAACATAGCAGGACACAGCGGGGTACACAGCGGGACACAGCGGGACACAGCTGGGGACACAGCGGGGACACAGCGGGACACAGCAGAACACAGCCGGAGACAAAGCAGAAAGCAGCGGGGCACACAGCGAGGACACAGGGGGACACAGAGGCGACAGAGAGGGGACTCAGCGGGGGACACAGCGTGGGACAAAGTGGGACACCACGGGGCACAGTGTTACACAGGGGGACACAGCGGGGACACTGCGGGACACAGCAGGAAAAAGCGGGGGACACAGCGGGACACAGCGGGCCACAGCGGGGGACACAGCAGGGGACAGCGGAGACAGAGAGTGGCCACAGCGAGACACAGCGGTGACACAGCTGGACACAGCGGGGTACACAGCAGGACACAGCGGGCACACAGCGGGGACACAGCGGGACACAGCGGGACACAGCGGGGCTACAGCGGGACAAAGCGGGAGACACAGCGGGACACAGCAGGCACACAGCGGGGACACAGTGGGACACAGGGGGACACAGCGGGGGACAAAGCGGGACACAGTGGGGGACCCAGTGAGGACACAGCGGACACAGCAGGGGACACAGCGGGACACCGCGGTGAACACAGGGAGGACACAGCGGGACACAGCGGGACACAGCGTCGATACAGCGGGGACACAGCGTTACACAGTGTGGTACACATCTGTGGACTCAACGGGACACAGTGGGGGCACAGCCGGACACAGCGGGACACAGTGGGACACAGCGGGGATAAAGCGTGAGACACAGCAGGGGACAGAGAGGGTGACAGCAGGGGACACAGTGAGGAAACAGCGGGACACAGCGGTGACACAGCGGGGACTCAGGGGGTGACACAGCGGGACACAGCCGGGGACACAGCGGGACACAGCGCGGGACAAGGCGGGACACAGTGTGGGACAGAGCGTGGGACACAGCGAGACACAGCGGAGACAAAACTGGACACAGCGGGGTACACAGAGGGACACAGCAGGGACACAGCGGGAAAACAGCGTGACACAAAAGGACACTGTGGGACACAGCGGGGGACTCAGCGAGGACACAGCGGCACACAGTGGGGGACACAGCAAGGATAGAGCGGGAAACAGCGGGGGACACAGCAGGACATAGCGGGGGACAGAGCGGGACACAGCGGGACACAGCGGGGGACACAGGATGGACACAGCCGTACACAGCGGGGGACAGATCGAGGACACATTGGGACACAGCGGGGACACAGCAGGACTCAGCGGGGGACACAGCAGTACACAGCGGGACACAGCAGGGACACAGCGGGGGACACAGCGGGACACAGCGTGGGACACAGAGGGTGACACAGCGGGGAAAAAAGCGAGGCCACAGCAGAACACAGCGTGGGACACAGCGAGGACACAGCGGGACACAGCGCGACACAGCGTCGATACAGCGGGGACACAGCGGGACACAGCGAGGTACACAGCTGGGGACACAACGGGACACAGTGGGGGCACAGGCGGACAAAGTGGGACACAGCGGTACATAGCGGGGACACTGCGGAAACATAGTGGGACACAGCGGGGTACTCAGCGGGACACAACGGGACACAGCTTTGGACACAGCGGGGACAAAGCGGCAGACAGCGGGGGACACAGCGAGGACACAGCGGGACACAGCGGCGACACAGAGGGGACTCAGCGGGACAAAGCGGGGGACACAGCGTGACACAGAGGGACACAGCGGGGGACACAGCGGGAGACAGCAGAGACAGAGAGGGGCCAAAGGGAGACACAGCGGTGATACAGCTGGACACAACGGAGTACACAGCGGGAAACAGCGGGCACACAGCGGGGACACAGTGGGACAAGCGGGACACAGCAGGGAACACAGGAAGGAAACAGCAGGACCCAGTGGGACACAGCGTCGATACAGCGGGACACAGCGGGGTACACAGCTGGGGACACAACGGGACACAGCGGGGGATACAGCGAGGACACAGTGTGACCCAGCAGGACACAGCGGGGACACAGCGGGACACAGTGGGGAAACCAGCGAGGACACAGTGGGACACAGCGGGGGACACAGCGAGAACACAGCGGGGGACACAGCGAGGACACAGCGGGACCCAGCGGGACACAGCGTCGATACAGCGGGCACACAGCGTTACACAGCGTGGTACACAGCTGTAGACACAACGGGACTCAGTGGGGGCACAGCGGGACACAGCGGGACACAGTGGGACACAGTGGGGACAAAGCGTGAGACACAGCGCGGGACAGAGCTGGAGACAGCGGGGGACACAGCGAGGACACAGCGGGACACAGCGGTGACACAGAGGGGACACAGCGGAGGACACAGCGGGGGACAAAGAGGGACACCACGGATCACAGCGGGACACAGCGGGAAACAGCAGTGACCCTGCGGGGACACAGTGGGACACAGCGGGGGACACAACGGGGGACAGTGGAGACAGAGAGTGGCCACAGCGAGACAAGGCGGTGACATAGCTGGACACAGCGGGGTACACAGCGGGACACAGCAGGCACACAGCGGGGACACAGCGGGTCACAGCGGGACACAGCGGGGACACAGTGGGACACAGCGGGACACAGCGGGGGACACAGCGGGACACAGTGGGGGACCCAGTGAGGACACAGCGGGACACAGCAGGGGACACAGCGAGGACACAGCGGGGGACACAGCGGGGGACAGAGCGGGACACAGCGGGGAACACAGCGAGGACACAGCGGGACACAGCGGGACACAGCGTCGATAAAGCGGGGACACAGCGTTACATAGCGTGGTACACAGCTGTGGACACAACGGGACACAGTGGGGGCACAGCCGGACACAGCGGGACACAGTGGGACACAGCGGGGACAAAGCGTGAGACACAGCGGGGGACAGAGAGGGAGACAGCAGGGGACACAGCGAGGAAACAGCGGGACACAGCGGTGACACAGCGGGGACAAGGCGGGGGACACAACGGGACACGGCGGGGGACACTGCGGGACACAGTGAGGGACAGAGCGTGGGACACAGCGAGACACAGTGGACAAAGCGGGGGACAAAGTGGGACACAGCGCAGACAGAGAAGGGCCACAGCGGGACACCGCGGTGACACAGCTGGACCCAGCGGGGTACACAGCGGGACACAGCGGGCACACAGCGGGGACACAGCGGGACACAGCGGGGACACAGCAGGACTCAGCAGGACACAGCAGGTGACACAGCGGGACAGACAGCGGGACACAGCGGGGGACCCAGCGAGGACACAGCGGGACACAGCAGGGGACACAGCGAGGACACAGCGGGGAACACAGCGAGGACACAGCGGGACACAGCGGGACACATCGTCGATACAGAGGGGACTCAGCGGGGGACACAGCGGGGAAACAGCGGGGGACAAAGTGGGATACCACGGGACACAGTGTGACACAGCGGGACACAGCGGGGACATTGCGGGGACACTGCAGGAAAAAGCGGGGGACACGGCGGGACACAGTGGGACACAGCGGGGGACACAGAGGGGGACAGCGGAGACAGATATGGGCCACAGCGGGACACAGCGGTGACACAGCTGGACACAGCGGGTTACATAGCGGGACACAGCGGGCACACCGGGGACACAGCGGGACACAGTGGGAAACAGCGGAGACACAGTGGGACACAGCGGGACAAAGCGGGGGACACAGCGGGACACAGCTGGGGACACAGCGAGGACACAGTGGGACACAGCGGGGGACACAGTGAGGACACAGCGGGACACAGCCGGGGAAAAAGCGGGATATAGCGGGGACACAGCAGTGGACAAGGGGGGACACAGCGGGGGACACAGCCGTACACAGCAGGGGAAACAGTGGGGGACACAGCGGGACACAATGGGACACAGCGGGGGACACATGGGGGACACAGCGGGACACAGCGGGGACACAGCGGGACTCAGCGGGGGACACAGCAGTATGCAGCAGGACACAGTGGGGACACAGCAGGGACACAGCGGGGGACACAGCGGGACACAGCGGGACACAACGGGGAACACAGCGGGACAGAGGGGGACACAGAGGGGTACACAGCGGGACACAGCTGGGAACACAGCGAGGACACAGCGGGACAAAGTGGGACACAGCGTCGATACAGCGGGAACACAGCAGGTCAGAGCGGGGACACAGCTGGGGACACAACGGGACACATCGCGGGACACAGCGAGGACCCAGCGGAACACAGCGTGGGACACAGCGAGGACACAGCGGGACACAGCGGGACACAGGGAGGACACAGCAGGAACCAGCGGGACACAGCTAGGGACACAGCGGGGACAAAGCGGCAGACAGCCGGGGACACAGCGAGGACAGAGCGGGACACAGCGACGAAACAGATGGGACTCAGCGGGACAAAGCGGGGGACACAGCGGGACACAGCGGGACACAGAGGGGGACACAGCGGGGGACAGCGGAGACAGAGAGGGGCCAAAGCGAGACACAACGGTGACAAAGCTGGACACAACAGAGTACACAACGGGACACAGCGGGAACACAGC
>NW_012291808.1:0-1754 GCF_000151885.1 Dipodomys ordii | reverse complement strand
ATAAATCACATTTGAGAACTTCTTCTTTTTTTTCTCCCAGTCCTGGGGCTGAAATTCAGGGCCTTAGGCACTATCCTTAGCTTCTTTGCTCAAGGCTAGCACTCTACCACTGAGCCATAGAGCCACTTCCAGCCTTTTCTGTTTATGTGGTACTAAGTAAGCAAATTCAGGGCTTCATGTATGCTAGGCAAGCATTCTACCACTAAGCCACATTCCCAGACATTTGAACATTTCTTTTCTGCTCATCCTTAACTGTTCCCATGAATAAGCCAGTGACTTGGTGAAGTTGTAAGGCCTGTCCCTCCACCCCCTCAGCCCCACAGCCCAGCCCTGTGCGGGCTTATGGTGGGTCATCTCCACTTATTGCTCATGCTCCCCTAGCTACCTGAATCCCTTCCCTTCAGTCCATCTGGTAGCCTCATGTCTGCTCAGAGGATCCCTCCATGGCTCCATGCCCACTTTTCCTCCCAGCTCCTCCTCTTCAAATAGAATTCCTCCTTCCTTTCCCGGGTATGACCCAAATTACTCTTTATAGTCATTTATCTGTGTACTCTGATAAAGTCCTCCTCAACTAAATTGAGGCTCCTAGCACCCCAGCTGAGTCACCTCTAGAAGGACACCTGGCCAGCTGGGCGTGCCGTAAGGAAATAAGGAGGGTCTATACCTTTGGTCCTGGCTGCATGGAGACTGTAAGAGGCATCTCCATGGTCTGTCTTTCTCCTGTCATTGTCTCTCTTCTTGCAGATTTGGATTTGGGTTTTCCTTGATTTCTTTCTTTTTTTTTTTTTTTTTGGGTCTGGTAGTGGGGCCTGAACTCTGGGCCTGGGCGCTGTCCCTCAGCTCTTCAGCTCAAGGCTAGCGCTCTACCACTTGAGCCACAGCGCCACCTCCGGCTTTTTTCTTTTTTGCTTATGTGGTGCTGAGGAATCGAACCCAGGGCCTCAGGCATGCAAGGCAAGCGCTCTACCACTGAGCCACCTTCCCAGCCCTCCTTGATTTCTTATAGTCTTTTGGAGAAGAAACTGTATTGGGAAGAAGACATAAAGACAATTCTGGGTTGAAGTCCTTCTTTCAACTTATTTTTTTTCTTTTGGTCATGGGGCTTGAACTCAGGGCCTGGGCACTGTCCTTGAGCTCTTTTGTTCAAGGCTAGCACTGTACCACTTTGAACCACAGCACCACTCCTGGTTTTCTGGTGGTTAACTGGAGATAAGAGTCTCATGGACTTCCCTACCCAGGCCAGCTTTGAACCATGATCCTCAGATCTCAGCCTCCTGAGTAGCTAGGATTATGGGCATGAGCCACCAGCACCCAACAACCTTTGCTTATTTTTTTTTTTTTATTTACCACTTGCTTTTGTGGGAGGGCAGGTACTGGGGCTTGAACTCAGTGCCTCACTCTCTCACTTAGCTTTTTCCTTCAGAGCTGAGGTTCTACTACTACTCAAGCCACACCTCCACTCCTGGCCTTTGGCTGGTTCACTGGAGCAGATAAAAGTCCCTCCAAATCTGCCCTATCTGGCTTTGAACCTTGATCCTCAGATCTCAGCCTCCTGAGTAGCTGGAATTACAGACATGAGCCACTAACACTCAGCTTGTCCCGAATTCTTATATTTCTCAGTTGTCTCATCATCTGTGTTGAATATGTTTAACTTTCTCATTCTAGAAGGAGGGCCTAGTTACTCTTGCTTGGAGTAGTTACCAGTTTCCCTCCAGCCAGTTCTTCAATGTGGTTGATCCGTGTGTCTGCCATGT
>NW_012291807.1:0-5561 GCF_000151885.1 Dipodomys ordii | reverse complement strand
TCACCTCGCTGTGTCCCGCTGTGTCCTGCTGTGTTCCCCGCTCTGTCCCGCTGTGTCCTGCTGTGTCCAGCTGTGTACCGCTGTGTCCCGTTGTGTCCTCGCTATGTCCCCGCTGTGTCCCCCGCTGTGTACCCTGCTGTGTCCAGCTGTGTCTCCGCTGTGTTCCGCTGGGCTGGCTCTATCCTCGCTGTGTATCCCACTGTGTCCCTCTGTGTCCCCAGCTCTGTCCCGCTGTGTCCTGCTGTGTCCCGCTGTGTCCCACTATGTACCACTGTGTCCTTGCTGTGTCCCCACAGTGTCCCACTGTGTACCCCGTTGTGTCCAGCTCTGTCCCCTCTGTGTCCCAATGTGTCCTCGCTGTGTCCCCGCTGTGCCCTCCGCTGTGTCCCCCGCTTTGTCCCACTGTGTCCCCCACTGTGTCCCCTGCTGTGTCCCGCTGTGTACCCCGCTGTGTCCGGCTGTGTCCCTCTTTGTCCCCGGATGAGTAGCGCTGTATCCCCCGCTGTGTCCCCGCTGTGTCCCCCGCTGTGTCCCTGCTGTGTCCCGCTGTGTCCTGCTGTGTCCCTCTGTGTCACCCACTGTGTCCCCCGCTGTGTTCTGCTGTGTCCCGCTGTGTCCCGCTGTGTCCCCCGCTGTGTCACATTGTGTCCCGCAATGTCCCCACTGTGTCCCCCGCTGTGTCCCGCTGTGTCCTCACTCTGTCCCCTGCTGTGTCCCGCTGTGTCCCGCTGTGTCCCCCGCGGTGTCCCGCTGTGTCCTGCTGTGTCCCACTGTGTGTCCTTGATGTGCCCCGCTGTGTCCCGCTGTGTCCCCGCTGTGTCCCGCTGTGTCCCCCGCTCTGTCCCCCGATGTGTCCAGTTGTGTCCCCCGCTGTGTCCCGATGTGTACCCCGCTGTGTCCCGCGATGTCCCCCACTGTGTCTCCTGCTGTGTCCCACTGTGTCCCCCGCTGTGTCCCGATGTGTCCCTGCTGTGTTCCCGCTGTGTCCCTGCTGTGTCCCCGCTGTGTCCTGCTGTGTCCAGCTGTGTCCTGCTGTGTCCCCCATTTTGTCCCTCTGTGTCTTGCTGTGTCCCCGCTGTGTCCCGCTGTGTCCCTGCAGTGTCCCTGCTGTGTCCCGCTGTGTCCCGTGGTGTACCGCCCTGTCCCCCGCTGTGTCCCCCACTGAGTCTCGCTGTGTCCCCACTCTGTCTTCCTGTGTCCTCGCTGTGTCCCCCGCTGTGTCCCGCTCTGTATCCCCCTTGTCCCCCGCTTTGTCCCCGCTTTGTCCCCTGAATCCCCCTGTGTCCTGCTTTGTCCCCCACTGTGTCCCGTTGTGTCCCCAGCTGTGTACCCCGCTTTGTCCCGCTGTGTCCCAGCTGTATCGACACTGTGTCCCGCTGGGTCCCGCTGTGTCCTCGCTGTGTTTCCCACTGTGTCCCACTGTGTTCCCCGCTGTGTCCCCTGCTGTGTACCGCTGTGTCCCACGCTGTGTCACGCTGTGCGCCGCTTTTACCCCTGCTGTGTCCCTGCTGTGTCATTGCTGTTTCCCCCTGTGTCCCGCTGTGTCCCGCTCTGTCCCCCCTGTGTCCCCAGCTGTGTGCCGCTGTGTCCCCTCTGTGTCCCTGCTGTGTCCCACTGTGTTCCGCTGTATCCCGCTGTATCCTCTCTGTGTCTCCCGCAGTGTCCCGCTGTGTCCTCGTTGTGTCCCCTGCTGTGTCCTGCTTTGTCCTACGCTATGTCCCACTGTGTCCCGCTCTTTCCCGCTGTGTCCCGTTGTGTCCCGCTCTGTCCCCCGCTATGTCCCCCGCTGTGTCCCGCTGTGTCCCCCGCTGTGTCCCTCTGTGTCGACTACTGTGTCCCCGCTGTGTCCCGCTGTGTCACCAGCTCTTTCCCGTTGTGTGCTCGCTGTGTCCCCTGCTGTGTCCCGCTGTGTCCTCGCTGTGTCCCTGCTGTGTCCCGCTGTGTCCCGTGGTGTCATGGCCTGTCCCCTGCTGTGTCCCCCACTGAGTCTCACTGTGGCCCCCTTGTCCCCGCTGTGTCCCGTGGTGTCCCGCCCTGTCCCCCGCTGTATCCCCCACTGAGTCTCGCTGTGTCCCCACTGTGTCCCGCTGTGTCCTCGCTGTGTCCCCCGCTGTGTCCCGCTCTGTATCCCCCTTGTCCCCCGCTTTGTCCCTGCTGTGTACCCCTGTATCCCGCTGTGTCCCGCTTTGTCCCCCACTGTGTCCCGTTGTGTCTCCAGCTGTGTACCCCGCTGTGTCCCACTGTGTCCCAGGTGTATCGACGCTGTGTCCCGCTGGGTCCCGCTGTATCCTCGCTGTGTTCCCCACTGTGTCCCGCTGTGTCCCCCGCTGTGTCCCTGCTGTGTCCCCGCTGTGTCCGGCTGTGTCTTGCTGTGTCCCGCTGTGTCCCCTTCTGAGTCCCAGCTGTGTCCCCGCTGGGTCCCGCTGGGTCCTCCCTGTGTCCCCCGCTGTGTCCCGCTCTGTCCTCCGCTGTGTCCCCCGCATTGTCCCTGCTGTGTCGCGCTGTGTCCCGTTGTGTCCCCCGCTGTGTCCCGTTGTGTCCCCAGCTGTGTACCTCACTGTGTCCCGCAGTGTACCTGCTGTATCGAAGCTGTCTCCTGCTGGGTCCCAGTGTGTCCTGCAGTGTCCCGCTATGTCTTCGCTCTGTCCCCCGCTGTGTCACGCTGTGTCCCGCTGTGTCCCCCGTTGTGTCCCCTGCTGTGTCCCCGCTGTGTCCAAGCTGTGTCCCCGCTGTGTCCTGCTGTGTCCCCTGCACTGTCTCCCGCTGTGTCCTGCTATGTCCCCCTCTGTGTCCCGTTGTGTCCCTCTGTGTCCCCCGCTGAGACCCCTTTGTGTCCCCGCTGGGTCCCGCTGTGTCCTCCCTGTGTACCCCGCTGTGTCCCGCTCTGTCCACCGCTGTGTCGCCTGCTTTGTTCCCGCTGTGTCCCGATGTGTTCCGCTGTGTCCCCTGCTGTGTCTCATTGTTTCCCCAGCTGTGTACCCCACTGTGTCCTGCTGTGTCCCCGCTGTATCGACGCTGTCTCCCGCTGTGTCCCGCTGTGTCCTCGCTGTGTCCCCCGCTGTTTGCCGTTGTGTCCCCCGCTGTGTTCCCCGCTTTGTCCCCCACTGTGTCCCGCTGTCTCCCACTGCGTCCCCACTGTGTCCCCCACAGTGTCCGGCTGTGTCCCCGCTGTGTCACGCTGTGTCCCCGCAATATCCCCCTGTGTAAATCTGTGTCCCCGCTGTGTCCCGCTGTGTCCCCTGCACTGTCTCGCGCTGTGTCCCGCTGTGTCCCCTGCTGTGACCTGCTGTGTCCCGCTGTGTCCCTCTGTGACCCCAGCTGTGTCCCGTTGTGTCCCCAGCTGTGTGTCCCACTGTGTCCCGCTGTGTCCCACTCTGTCCCCGCTGTGTCCCCCACAGTGTCCTGCTGTGTCCCCGCTGTGTCCTCGCTGTGTTCCCCGCTGTGTCCCGCTGTGTCCCGCTGTGTCCCCCGCTGTGTCCCGCTGTGTCCTCGCTGTTTCCCACACTGTGTTCTGCTGTGTCATCGCTGTGTCCCCCGCTGTGTCCCGTTGTGTCCCCAGCTGTGTACCCCCTGTGTCCCGCTGTGTCCCCGCTGTATCGACGCTGTCTCACACTGGGTCCTACTGGGTCCTCCCTGTGTTCCCCACTGTGTCCCGCTATGTACCCCTCTGTGTACCTCACTGTGACCCGCTGTGCCCCGCTGTGTACTGCTGTGCCCCCCGCTGTGTCCCCGCTGTGTCCCAATGTGTCCACGCTGTGTCCCGCGCTGGGTCCTGCTGGGTCCCCCCTGTTTCCCCCGCTGTGTCCCGCTGTGTCCGGCTGTGTCCCCCGCTGTGTCCCCCGCTGTGTCCACTGCAGTGTCAGCTATTTGTCCCGCTGTGTCCTCACTGTGTCCCCCGCTGTCTCCTGCTCTGTACCCCGCTGTGTCTCAAGCTTTGTCCCCGCTGTGTCCCACTGTGTCCCGCTGTGTCCCGCTGTGCCCCCACTGTGTCCCGTTGTGTTCACAGCTGTGTACCACGCTGTGTAACGCTGTGTCCCCGCTGTATCGACGCTGTGTACCGCTGGGTCCCGCTGTGTCCTCGCTGTGTTCCCCGCTGGGTCCCGCTGTGTCCCCCCTGTGTGCCCCGCTGTGTCCCGCTGTGTCCTCGCTGTGTCCCCCGCTGTCTGCCGCTTTGTCCCCGCTGTGTCCCTAGCTGTGTAGCGCTGTGTCCCGCTGTGTACCCCGCTGTGTCCCACTATGTTCCCGCAGTGTCCCCGCTGTGTCCCGCTGTGTCCCTCTGTGTCCTCGCTGTGTCCCCCGAGTGTCCCGTTGTGTACCCAGCTGTACACCCCGCTGTGTCCCGCTGAGTCCCCGCTGTAACGACGCTGGGTCCCGCTGGGTCCCGCTATGTCTTCCCTGTGTTCCCCACTGTGTCCTGCTGTGTCCCCCGCTGTGTCCCGCTGTGTCCCCAGCTGTGTACCCCGCTGTGTCCCGCTATGTTCCCGCTGTATCGACGCTGTGTCCCGCTTGATCCCGTTGTGTCCTCGCTGTGTTCCCCGCTTTATCCCGCTGTGTACCCCTCTGCGTCCCTCGCTGTGTCCCGCTGTGTCCCGATGTGTACTGCTGTGTCCCCCGCTGCGTCCCGCTGTGTCCCTGCTGTGTCCCAATGTGTCCTCGCTGTGTCCCCCACTGTGTCCCGCTGTGTCCCCCCTGTGTCCCCCGCTGTGTCCCTCTGTGTCCCGCTGTGTCCCCCCTGTATCCCCCGCTGTGTCCCGCTGTGTCCCCCGCTGTGTTCCCCGCTGTGTACCGCTGTGTGCCCTGCAGTGTCAGCGCTGTGTACCGCTGTGTCCTCGCTGTGTCCCCCGCTGTCTCCCGCTCTGTACCCCGCTGTGTCTCAAGCTTTGTCCCTGCTGCGTCCCACTGTGTCCCGCTGTGTCCCGCTGTGCCCCCACTGTGTCCCGTTGTGTTCACAGCTGTGTACCACGCTGTGTAACGCTGTGTCCCCGCTGTATCGACGCTGTGTCGCCCTGGGTCCCGCTGTGTCCTCGCTGTGTTCCCCGCTGTGTCCCACTGTGTCTGCCACTGTGTCCCGCTGTGTCTACGGCTGTGTCCCCGCCTTGTCCCGCTGTGTCCTCGCTGTGTCCTCGCTGTGTCCCACGCTGTGTTCCGCTGTGTCCTTGCTTTTTTCCCCGCTGTGTCCTGCTGTGTCCCTGCCATATCGACGCTGGGTTCACCTGGGTCCCGCTGTGTCCTCCCTGTGTCCCCCGCTGTGTCCCGCTGTGTCCCCCGCTGTGTCCCTGCTGTGTCCCCGCTGTGTCCCGGTGTGTCCCACAGTGTACTGCTGTGCCCCACTGAGTCCCGCTGTGTGCCCGCTGTGTCCCAATGTGTCCTCGCTATGTCCCACGCTGTGTCCCGCTGTGTCCTCCCTGTGTCCCCCGCTGTGTCCCGCTGTGTCCCTCTGTGTCCCACGCTGTGTCCCCCGCTATGTCTCGCTATGTTCCCCGCTGTGTCCCACTGTGTCCTTGCTGTGTCCCCCGTTCTGTGCCGCTGTGTCCTCGCTGTGTCCCCGGCTGTTCCCGCTG
>NW_012291806.1:0-1486 GCF_000151885.1 Dipodomys ordii | reverse complement strand
CCGCTGTGTCCCGCTGTGTCCTCGCTGTGTGCCCCGCTGTGTCCCGCTCTGTCCCCCGCTGTGACTCCCGCTTTGTCCCCGCTGTGTCCTCGCTGTGTCCCCCGATGTGTCCCGCTGTGCCCCCCGCTCTGTCCCGGTTTTGTCCCAAGCTGTTTCTGCCACTGAGGACCCGCTGTGTCCCCTTTGTGTCCTGTTGTGTCCCACTGTGATCAGCTCTATTCCCTCTGTGTCCCGCTGTGTCCCGCTGTGTCCCCCGCTGTGTCCCCCGCTGTGTCCCGCTGTGTCCCCCTTTGTGTCCCGCTGTGTCCCACTGTCTCCCCCGCTGTGTCCCGCTGTGTCCCGCTGTGTCCCTCTGTGTCCCCGCTGTATCCCGCTGCGTCCTCGCTGTGTCTCCCGCTGTCTCCACTCTGTCCCCCGCTGTGTCTCACGCTTTGTCCCCGCTGTGTCCCACTGTGTCCCGTTGTGTCCTGCCGTGTCCCCCACTGTGTCCTGTTGTGTCCTCAGCTGTGTAACCCGCTGTGTAACACTGTGTCCCCACTGTATCGACGCTGTGTCCCGCTGGGTCCCACTGTGTCCTCGCTTTCTCCCGCTGTGTCCCGCTGTGTCCCAGCTGTGTCCCCTCTGTGTCCCTCTGTGTCCAGCTGTATCCCGCTGTGTCCTTGCTTTATCACCCGCTCAGTCCCATTGTGTCCTCATTGTGTCCCCAGCTGGGTCCCGCTGTGTCCCCCGTTGTGTCCCTCTGTGTCTTGCTGTGTCCCCGCTGTGTCCCACTGTGTCCCCGCTGTGTCCCAATGTGTACCCCGCTGTGTCCAGCTGTGTCCCCGCTGTGTCCCGCTGTGTCCCCAGCTTTGTCCCCCGCTGTGTCCCACAGTGTCCGCCGCTGTGTCCCGCTGTGTCCCCCGCTGTGTCCCTCTGTGTCGACTACTGTGTCCCCCTGTGTCCCGCTGTGTCTCCAGCTCTTTCCCGCTGTGTCCTCGCTGTGTCCCCCGTTGTGTCCTCGCTGTGTCCTCGCTGTGTCCCCCGCTGTGTCCTGCTGTATCCCCCGCTCTCTCCCGCTTTGTCCCCGGCTGTGTCCACCACTGAGGACCCGCTGTGTCCCCGCTGTGTCCCGCTGTGTCCTTGCTGTGTGCCCCGCTGTGTCCCGCTCTGTCCCCCGCTGTGACTCCTGCTTTGTCCCCGCTGTGTCCCGCTGTGTCCCGTGGTATCCCGCTGTGAACCCCACTGTGTCCCAATTTGTCCCCAGCTGTGTACCCTGATGTGTGCCGCTGTGTCCCCGCTGTGTCCCGCTGTGTCTCCAGCTCTTTCCCGCTGTGTCCTTGCTGTGTGTCCCGCTGTGTCCCGCTGTGTCCTCGCTGTGTCCCCTGCTCTGTCCCGATGTGTCCCCCGCTCTGTCCCGCTTTGTCCCCGGCTGTGTCCGCCACTGAGGACACGCTGTGTCCCGCTGTGTCTCGCTGTGTCCCGTTCTGTCCCCGCTGTTTCCCCACTG
>NW_012291805.1:0-1552 GCF_000151885.1 Dipodomys ordii | reverse complement strand
CTTTGTCCCGCTGTGTCCATGCAGTGTCCCTGCTGTGTCCCCCGCTGTGTCCCGCTGTGTCCCAGCTGTGTCCCACTGTGTACCCCCGCTGTGTCCCGCTATGTTTCCGCAGTGTCCCCCGCTGTGTCCTGCTATGTCTCGTGGTGTCTCTCTTTGTCCCCCGCTGTGCCCCCCGGTGAGTCCCTACTGTGTCCCCGCTGTGTCCCGCTGTGTCCTCCCTGTGTCCCCCGCTGTGTACCGCTGTGCCCCAGCTGTGTCCCGCTGTGTCTACTGCTGTGTCCCCACTGTGTCCCACTGTGTCCCGCTGTGTCCTGCTGTGTCCTCGCTTTGTCCCACGCTGTGTTCCCCTGTGTCCCCGCTGTGTCCTGTTGTATCCCCAGCTGGGTACCCCGCTGTGGCCCGCTGTGGCCCCGCTTTATCGACGCTGTTTCCCACCGGGTCCCGCTGTGTCCTCGCTGTGTTCCCCGCTGTGTATCCCTCTGTGTCCCGCGCTGTGTCCCGCTGTGCCCCCGCTGTGTCCCGCTGTGTCCCGCTGTGTCCCCCGCTGTGTCCCTGCTGTGTCCCCGCTGTGTCCCGCTGTGTCCCGCTGTGTACTGCTGTATCCCCCGCTGAGTCCCGTTGTGTCCCCTCTGTGTCCCAATGTGTCCTCGCTGTGTCCCCCGCTGTGTCCCGCTGTGTCCCCACTGTGTCCCCCGCTGTGTCCCGCTGTGTCCCGCTTTGTCCCCCGATATGTCCCCCGCTGTGTCCCCCTGTATCCTGCTGTGTCCCCCGCTGTGTCCCCCGCTGTGTCCCCCCCTGTGTCCCGCTGTGTAATCCGCTTTGTACCGCTGTTTCCCAGCTGTGTCCCCGCTGTGTCCTGCTGTGTCCAGCTATGTCCCGCTGTGTCCTCGCTGTCTCACCCGCTCAGTCCCGTTGTGTCCTCACTGTGTCCCCCGCTGTGTCCCGCTGTGTCCCCCGCTGTGTCCCACTGTGTCCCGCTATGTCCCGTGGTGTCTCGCTTTGTCCCCCGCTGTGTCCCCCAGTGAGTCCCTACTGTGTCCCCGCTGTGTCCCGCTGTGTCCTCACTGTGTCCCCCGCTGTGTACCGCTGTGCCCCCGCTGTGTCCCGCTGTGTCTACTTCTGTGTCCCCACTGTGTCCCGCTGTGTCCCGCTGTGTCCTCGCTGTGTCCCGCGCTGTGTTCCGTTGTGTCCTCGCTGTTTCCCCTGCTGTGTCCCGTTGTGTCCCCAGCTGTGTACCCCGCTGTGTCCCACTGTGTCACAATGTGTCCCGTGGTGTCCCGCTTTGTCCCTCGCTGTGTCCTCGCTGTGTACCCCGCTGTGTCCCGCTGTGTCCCCGCTGTATCGACGCTGTGTTCCGCTGTGTTCCGCTCTGTTCCCGCAGAGTCCCCGCTGTGTCCCGCTGTGTCCCACTGTGTCCCGTGGTGTCTCAGTTTGTCCCCCGCTGTGTCCCCCGGTGAGTCCCCGCTGTGTCCCGCTGTGTTCCGCTGAGTCCTCGCTGTGTCCACCGATGTGTCCCGCTGTGTCCCCGCTGTATCGACGCTGTGTCCCGCTG
>NW_012291804.1:0-6216 GCF_000151885.1 Dipodomys ordii | reverse complement strand
GTAGAATCAGAATTTCAGGAAGGAGAAACAGAAGAAGCAGAAGCAGAAGGCGAAGCAAAAAGAGAAGGAGAAGGAGAAGGAGAACTAGAAGAAGCAGCAGAAGGAGAAGCAGCAGAAGAAGCAGAAAAACAAGCAGGAGAAGCAGAAGCACAAAGAGAAGAAGAAGCAGAAGAAGCAGAAGAAGAAGAAGAAGAAGCAGTAGAAGCATAAGAAGCAGAAGCAGGAGAAGCAGAAGCAGAAGAACAAGAAGAAGCATAAGAAGCAGAAGCAGAGGGAGAAACAGAAGAAGGAGAAAGAGCAGCAGAAGGTGAAGTAGAAGGAGATGCAGAAGCAGAAAGAGAAGCAGAAACAGAAGGAGAAGAAGAAGGAGAAGTTGGAGAATCAGAAGAAGCAGAAGCAGAAGCAGAAAGAGAAGGAGAAGAAGGAGAAGGAGAAGCAGAAGGAGAAGGACAAGCAGGAGAAGCAGAAGAAGCAGAAGCGGGAGAAGCAGAAGAAGAAGAAACAGAAGAAAGAGAAGGAGCAGAAGGAGAAGCAGAAGCAGAAGGAGAAGCAGAAAGAGAAGCAGAAGAAGCAGTAGCAGGAGAAACAGAAGCAGAAGAAACAGAAGAAGCCCAAGAAGCAGAAGGAGAACCTGAAGCAGAAGGACAAGCAGAAGCAGCAGAAGCTGGAAAAGCAGAAGCAGAAGAAACAGACCAAGGAGAAGAAGCAAAAGCAGAACGAGAAGCAGAAGAAGAAGAAGGAGAAAGAGAAGGATTAGGAGTAGGAGGAGCAGAAGGAGAATCAGAAGCAGAAAGGGAAGCAGAAGGAGAAGCAGAACGAGAAACAGAAGAAGCAGAAGTAGGAGAAGCAGAAGCAGAATGAGAAGCACAAGAAGGAGAAATTGAAGGAGAAGGAGAATGAGACGGAGAAGCAGAAGGAGAAGTAGGAGAAGCAGAAGAAGAAGAAGCAGGAGAAGCAGAAGCAGAAGAAACAGAAGAAGGAGAAGAGCAGAAGCAGACGGAGAAGCAGAAGCAAAAGGAGAAGCAGATGAAGCAGAAGCTGAAGCAGAAGAAGAAGAAACAGAAAAAGCAGAAGAAGAAGAAGAAGCAGGAGAAGCAGAAGAAGAAGAAGAAGAAGAAGAAGAAGAAGAAGAAGAAGAAGAAGAAGAAGAAGAAGAAGAAGGAGAAGGAGAAAGAGAAGGATTAGGAATAGGAGAAACAGAAGGATAAGCATAAGCAGAAAGAGAAGGAGAATGAGAAGGAGAAGCAGGATAAGCAGAAGAAGCAGAAGCAGGAGAAGCAGAAGCAGAATGAAAAGAAGAAGAAGGAGAAATTGAAACAGAAGAAGATGCAGAAGGAGAAGCAGAAGCAGTAGTAGAAGCAGAAGAAGGAGAAGCAGAAGGAGAAGCATAAAGAGAAACAGAAGGAGAAGCAGGAGAAGCAGAAGCAGGAGAAGCAGAATCAGAAGAAATAGAAGAAGGAGAAAAAGCAGAAGCAGAAAGAGAAGCAGAAACAGAAGGAGAAGCAGAAATTGAAGCAGAAGAACCAAAAGCAGAACCTAAAGCAGAAGGAGAAGCAGGAGAAGCAGAAGAAACAGAATCTGGAGAAGAAGAAGGAGAACCAGAAGGAGAAGCAGAAGCAGAAAGAGAATCAAAAGCAGGAGAAGCAGAAGAAACAGAAGAAGCAGAATCAGTAGCAGAAGAAACTGAAGATGCAGAACCAGAAAGAGAAGCAGAAGGAATAGCAGAAGAACGAGAAGGAGAAATAGAAGGAGAAGCAGAAGGAGAAGCAGGAAAAGCAGAAGAAACAGAAGCAGACGGAGAAGCAGAAGAAGGAGAAGGAGAAGCCAGAGCAGATGAAGAAGCAGAAGGAAAAGCACTAGCAGAAGGAGATGCAGAAGGAGAAGCAGGAAATGCAGAAGACACAGAAGCAGAAGGAGAAGAAGAAGGAGAAGAATCAGAATCAGAAGAAGCAGAAGCAGAAATAGAAAGAGAAGCCGACGAAGAGAAGCAGAACGAGAAGCAGGAGAAGCAGAAGAAGCACAAGCGGGAGAAGCAGAAGAAGAAGAAACAGAAGAAGGAGAAGGAGCAGAAGCAGGAGAAGCAGAAGGAGAAGCAGAAAGAGAAGCAGGAAAAGCAGAAGAAGCAGAAGCAGGAGAAGCAGAAGGAGAAGAAACAGGAGAAGGACAAGAAGCAGAAAGAGAAGCAGTAGAAGCAAAAGAGGCAGGAGAAGCAGAAGAAAGAGAAGAAGAAGAAGAAGACGAAGAAGAAGAAGAAGCAGCAGCAGCATAAGGAGAAGCATAAGGAGAAGCATAAGGAGAAGTATAAGGAGAAGCAGTAGAAGCAGAAGAAGCAGAAGCAGGAGAAGCTGAAGCAGAAGTTAAATAATAAGCAAAAGAAGCAGAAGCAGAAGCAGTGAGAGAAGCAGAAGAAGGAGAAGGAGAAGGAGCAGCAGAAGGAGAAGCAGAAGCAGAAAGAGAAGCAGAAACAGAAGGAGAACAAGAAGGAGAAGGAGGAGAATCAGAAAAAGCAGAAAGAGAAGGAGAAGAAGGAGAAGCAGAAGTAGAATCAGAAGAAACAGAAGAAGAAGAAGCTGAAGAAACAGAAGCAAAAGAAACAGAAGAAGGAGAAGAGCAGAAGCAGAAGCAGAAGGAGAAGCAGAAGCAGAAGGAGAAGCAGAAAGAGAAGGAGGAGAAGCAGAAGAAGCAGGAGAAGCAGAAGCAGAAGAAACAGGAGAAGCCGAAGAAGCAGAAGCAGAATCTGAAGCAGAAGGAGAAACAGAAGGAGCACAATCTGAAGCAGAAGCAGAAGAAACAGAAATAGTAGAATAAGCAGAAGCAGAAGCACCAGGACAAGCAGAAGAACAAGAAGGAGAAGGCGAAAGAGAAGGATTAGGAGTAGGAGAAGCAAAAGGATAAGCAGAAGAAGAAAGAGACGCAGAAGGAGAAGCAGCACGAGAAGTAGGAGAAGCAGGAGAAGCAGAAGCAAGAGAAGCAGAAGAAACAGAAGACGCAGAAGCAGAAGGAGAAGCAGAAGGAGAAATTGAAGCAGAAGGAGAAGCAGAAGCAGAAGGAGAAGCTGAAGAAGGAGAAGGAGAAGCAGAAAGAGAAGCAGAAAGAGAAGCAGAAAGAGAAGCACAACGAGAAGCAGGAGAAGCAGAAGCAGGAGAAGCAGAAGCAGAAGAAACATAAGAAGGAGAAGAAGCAGAAGCAGAAGCAGAAACAGAAGGAAAAGCAGAAAGAGAAGCAGAAGAAGCAGCAGCAGGAGAAGCAGAGGCAGAAGGAGCCGAAGAAGCAGAAGCAGAACCTGAAGCATAAGGAGATACAGGAGAAGCAGAAGAAGCAGAATCTGGAGAAGCAGAAGGAGAAGCAGAAGCAGAAAGAGAAGCAAAAGCAGAAGGAGAAGCATAAGGAGAAGCAGAAGAAACAGAAGAAGTAGAGGCAGTAGCAGAAGATGTACAAGCAGAAGGAGAAGCAGAAGGAAAAGCAGAAGAAAGAGAAGGAGAAGGAGAAGGAGAAACAGAATGAGAAGCAGAAAGAGAAGCAGAAGAAGGAGCAGGAGAAGGAAAAGCAGCAGGAGAAGCAGAAAGAGAAGCAGAAGGAGAAGCAGGAGATGCAGAAACAGGAGAAGCAGAAGCGGAAGAAACAGGAGAAGGACAAGAAGCAGAAGCAAAAGGAGAAGCAGAAACAGAAGGAGAAGCAGAAAGAGAAGGAGGGAAAGCAGAAGAAGCAGAAGCAGGAGAAGCAGAAGCATAAGAATGCGAAGACGCAGAAGCAGAACCTGAAGCAGAAGCAGAAGCAGGAGAAGCAGAAGAAGCAGAATCTGGAGAAGCAGAATGAGAAGCAGAAGGAGAAGCAGAAGCAGAAAGAGAATCAAAAGCAGAAGGAGAAGCAGAAGAAACAGAAGAAGTAGAAGCAGTAGCAGGTGTAGCAGAAGCAGAAGGAAAAGCAGAAAAACAGGAAGGAGAAGGAGAAACAGAAGGAGGAGTAGAAGGAGAAGCAGAAAGAGAAGCAGGTAAAGCAGAAGAAGAAGAAGCAGAAGGAGAATCAGAAGGAGAAGCAGAAGAAGGAGAAGGAGAAACAGAAGCAGAAGAAGATGCAGAAGGAGAAGCAGGAGAAGCAGAAGAAGCAGAAGCAGAAGGAGAAGCAGGAGAAGCAGAAGAAGCAGAATCTGGAGAAGCAGAAGGAGAAGCAGAAGCAGAAAGAGAAGCAAAAGCAGAAGGAGAAGCAGAAGAAACAGAAGAAGCAGAGGCAGTAGCAGAAGAAGCAGAAGATTCAGAAGGAGAAGCAGAAGGAAAAGCAGAAGAACTAGAAGGAGAAGGAGAAGGAGAAACAGGAGTAGAAGCAGAAAGAGAAGCAGAAGAAGGAGCAGGGGAAGGAAAAGCGGCAGGAGAAACAGAAAGAGCAGCAGAAGGAGAAGCATGAAATGCACAAGAAGCAGAAGCAGGAGAAGCCGAAAGAGAAGAAGCAGAAGAAGCAGAATCAGAATCAGAAGTAGAAGCAGAAGCAGAAGGAGAAGCAGCAGAAGAAGTAGAATAAGAAATTCAGGCAGGAGAAACAGAAGAAGCAGAAGCAGAAGCAGAAGGCGAAGCAAAAAGAGAAGGAGAAGGAGAAGGAGAAGAAGCAGCAGAAGGAGAAGCAACAGAAGAAGCAGAAAAACAAGCAGGAGAAGCAGAAGCACAAAGAGAAGTAGAAGCAGAAGAAGCAGAAGCAGAAGAAGAAGCAGTAGAAGCATAAGAAGCAGAAGCAGGAGAAGCAGAAACAGAAGAAATAAAGAAGCATAAGATGCAGAAGCAGATGGAGAAACAGAAGAAGGAGAAAGAGCAGCAGAATGTGAAGCAGAAGGAGATGCAGAAGCAGAACGAGAAGCAGAAACAGAAGTAGAAGAAGAAGGAGAAGTTGGAGAATCAGAAGAAGCAGAAGCAGAAAGAGAAGCAGAAGAAGGAGAAGGAGAAGCAGAAGGAGAAGGACAAGCAGGAGAAGCAGAAGAAGCAGAAGCAGGAGAAGCAGAAGAAGAAGAAACAGAAGAAAGAGAAGGAGCAGAAGGAGAAGCAGAAGGAGAAGCAGAAAGAGAAGCAGAAGAAGCAGAAGAAGCAGTAGCAGGAGAAGCAGAAGCAGAAGAAACAGAAGAAGCCCAAGAAGCAGAAGGAGAACCTGAAGCAGAAGGACAAGCAGAAGCAGCAGAAGCTGGAAAAGCAGAAGCAGAAGAAACAGAACAAGGATAAGAAGCAGAAGCAGAACGAGAAGCAGAAGAAGAAGAAGGAGAAAGAGAAGGATTAGGAGTAGGAGGAGCAGAAGGAGAATCAGAAGCAGAAAGAGAAGCAGAAGGAGAAGCAGAAGGAGAAACAGAAGAAGCAGAAGTAGGAGAAGCAGAAGCAGAAGCAGAATGAGAAGCACAAGAATGAGAAATTGAAGGAGAAGGAGAATGAGACGGAGAAGCAGAAGGAGAAGTAGGAGAAGCAGAAGAAGAAGCAGGAGAAGCAGAAGCAGAAGAAACAGAAGAAGGAGAAGAGCAGAAGCAGAAGCAGACGGAGAAGCAGAAGCGAAGGAGAAGCAGAAAGAGAAGCAGGAGGAGGACAAGAAGCAGAAGCAGGAGAAGCCGAAAGAGAAGAAGCAGAAACAGAAGCAGAAGGAGAAGCAGAAGCAGAAGAAGCAGCAGAAGAAGTAGAACCAGAAATTCAGGCAGCAGAAACAGAAGAAGCAGAAGCAGAAGGAGAAGCCAAAAGAGAAGCAGAAGAGGAAGTAGAAAAAACAGCAGAAGAAGCAGAAAAACAAGCAGGAGAAGCAGAAGCAGGAAGAGAAGTAGAAGCAGTAGAAGCAGAAGAAGAAGAAGAAGCAGTAGAAGCATAAGAAGCAGAAGCAGGAGAAGCAGAACCAGAAGAAAAAGAAGAAGCATAAGAAGCAGAAGCAGAGGGAGAAACAGAAGAAGGAGAAGGAGCAGCAGAAGGTGAAGCAGAAGGAGATGCAGAAGCAGAAAGAGAAGCAGAAATAGAAGGAGAAGAAGAAGAAGAAGTTGGAGAATCAGAAGAAGCAGAAGCAGAAAGAGAAGCAGAAGAAGAAGGAGAAGCAGAAGGAGAAGGACAAGCAGGAGCAGCAAAAGAAGCAGAAGCGGGAGAAGCAGAAGAAGAACAAGAAACAGAAGAAGGAGAAGGAGCAGAAGGAGAAGCAGAAGCAGAAGGAGAAGCAGAAAGAGAAGCAGAAGAAGCAGTAGCAGGAGTAGCAGAAGCAGAAGAAACAGTG
>NW_012291803.1:0-3676 GCF_000151885.1 Dipodomys ordii | reverse complement strand
TGGGACACAGAGGGTACACAGCGGGACACAGAGTGGGACACAGAAGGGTACACAGCGGGACACAGCGGGACACAGTGAGACACAGCGGGGACAAAGCGTGAGACACAGCAGGGGACAGAGCAGGAGACAGCAGGGGACACAGCAAAGGATACAGCGGGACACAGCGGGGACACAGCGGAGACTCAGCGTGAGACACTGCGGGGGACAAAATGGGACACCACGGAACACAGCAGGACACAGCGGGAAATAGGGGTGACCCTGCGGGGACACAGCGGGACACAGCGGGGACACAGCGGGGACACAGCGGGACACAGCGGGGGACACAGTGGGACACAGCGGGGGACACAGCGAGGACACAGCGGGACATAGCAGGGAAACAGCGGGACACAACGGGGACACAGCAGTTGAAACAGCGGGAAACAGCGGGGGACACAACGGGACACAGTGGGGGACACAGCGGGAGACAGAGTGAGACACAGCCAGACACAGCGGGGGACACAGGTGGGACACAGCGGGACACAGCGGGCCTCAGCGGGGGACACAGCAGTACACAGCGGGACACAGTGGGGGACACAGCGGGACACAGAGGGGGACACAGAGGGGTACACAGTGGGACACAGCTGGGAACACAGTGAGGACACAGCGGGACCCAGCGGGACACAGCGTCGATACATCGGGGACACAGTGGGACACAGCGGGGTACACAGCTGGGGACACAACGGGACACATCGGGGGACACAGCTAGGACACAGTGGAACACAGCCTGGGACACAGGGGGACACAGCGGGGACCCAGCGGGACCCAGTGGGGAAACAGCGGGGACTCAGTGGGGGACACAGTGGGACAAAGGTGGTCACAGCGGGACACAGCGGCGACACAGCAGGGACACAGCGGCAGACACAGCCGGACATAGTGGGACACAGCGGGGACACAGCGGGACACAGCTGGGGACACAGCAGGGACACAGCTAGGGACACAGCAGGGGACACAGGGGGGACACAGCGGGACAGAGCAGGGAACACAGCAAGGACCCAGCGGGTCCAAACAGGACACAGCGACGATACAGCGGGGGACACAGCGGGACACAGAGGGACACAGCAGAGGACAGAGCGGAACACAGCAAGGGACACAGGGAGGACAAAGCGGGACACAGCAGGGACACAGCGAGACATAGCAGGGGACAGAGTGGGACACAACGTGGGACACAGGGAGGACACAGCGGGACACAGCGGGGACACAGCGGCGACTCAGCTGGGGACACAGCAAGGGACACAGCGGGGACTCAGCAGGGGACACAGCGGGGGACATGGCGGGACACCACGGAACACAGCGGGACACAGCGGGAAACAGCGGTGAACCTGCGGGGACACAGCGGGACACAGCGGGGGACCCAGCGGGACACAGTGGGGGACAGAGCGTGGGACACAGTGAGACACAGCGGGGACAAAGCTGGACACAGCGGGGGACACAGCGGGACACAGCAGGGGACACAGCGGGGGACATAGGGGGACACAGAGGACACACATGAGACACATGGGGGACACAGCAGGACACAGCGAGGGAAATAGCGAGGACACATTGGGACACAGCGGGGACACAGCGGGACTCAGCGGGGACACAGCAGGACTCAGCGGGGGACACAGCAGTACACAGCGGGATACAGCGGGACAAGGCGGGGACACAGCAGGGACACAGCGGGGACCCAGCGGGACACAGTGGGGGACAGAGCAAGGGACACAGTGAGACACAGCGGGGACAAAACTGGACACAGCGGGGGACACAGCGGGACACAGCAGGGGACACAGCGGGGGACACAGCGGGACACAGAGGACACACATGAGACACAGGGGGTACACAGCAGGACACAGCGAGGGAAACAGCGAGGACACATTGGGACACAGTGGGGACACAGCGGGACTCAGCGGGGGACACAGCAGTACACAGCGGGATACAGCGGGACACACCGGGGACACAGCAGGGACACAGCGGGGGACACAGCGGGACACAGCAGGGCAAAGCGGGGGACATAGCGTGGAACACAGCGGGACACAGCGGGGACACAGCGGGACACCGTGGGGAAAAAGCGGGGACTCAGAGGGGGACACAGAGGGACAAAGGAGGTCACAGCGTGACAAAGCGACGACACAGCAGGGACACAGCAGCAGACACAGCCAGACACAGTGGGACACAGCGGGGACACAGCGGGACACAGCGGGGGACACAGCGGGGACACAGCGGGACACAGAGGGACACAGCGGAGGCCAGAGCGGAACACAGCAAGGGACATAGGGAGGACACAGCGGGACACAGCGGGGACACAGCGGGACTCAGCGGGGAAACAGAGGGGACTCAGAGGGGGACACAGCAGGGGACAAATCAGGACACCACGGGACACAGTGGGACACAGCGGGACACAGAGGGGACACTGCGGGGACAAACCGGGACAAAGCGGTGGACACAACTAGACACAGCGGGACCCAGCTGGACACAGCGGGGTACACAGTGGGGACACAGGTGGACACAGCGGGGTACACAGCGGGACACAGCAGGACACAGCGAGGAAACAGCGGGACACAGCGGAACACAGCGGGACACAGCTGGGCACATCGGGACACAGCCTGACACAGCAGGGACACTGCGGGGGACACAGCAGGACACAGCGGGGGACACAGAGGGGGACACAGCAGGACACAGTGGGGACACAGCGGGTGACATAGCGGGACACTGCAGGACACAGCGGGACACAGAGTCGATACAGCAAGACACAGCGGGACACAGCAGGACACAGCGCGGGACACAGTGAGGACACAGCGGGATACCGCCTGACACAGCGGGGACACAGCGGGGGACACAGCGGGACTCAAACGGGGACACAGAGGGACACAGCCAGTCACAGAGGGGTACACAGCGGGACACAGCGGGGACAGTGCTGGACACAACGGGGTACACAGCGAGACACAGCAAGGGACACAGCTTGACACAGCGGGGGACACAGCGAGGAAACAGCGGGACACAGCCTGTCACAGCGGGGACACTGCGCGGACACAGCTGTGACACAGTGGGGAAAAAGCAAGGACACAACGGGTCACAGAGGGATACAGTGAGACACAGTGGGACAAAGCGGGGGACAGAGCAGGGGACACCTTGGGACACCTAGGGACACAGAGGGGACACAACGAGGACACAGCCGGACACAGCGGGACACAGCGGGTGACACAGCTGGACACAGCAGGTTACACAGCGGGTTACACAGCGGGGACACAGCGAGGACACAGCGGGACACAGCGGGACACAGCCGGACACAGTGGGACACATCGGGGGACATACCTTGACCCAACACGGGACACAGCAGAGTACACAGCGGGACACAGCGGGGGACACAGCGAGGACCCAGCGGGACACAGCCTGACACAGCGGGGACACAGCGGGGACACAGCAGGGGACACACCTGGGACACAGTGGGGACACAGCGAGGAAACAACGGGACACAGAAGGATACAGCGGGACACAGCAAGACACAGCAGGGATACAGCGAGGACAAAGCGGGCGACACAGCGGGACACAGTGGGACACAGAGGGACACCGCGGGGGAAAGAGTGGGATAGAGCAGGGGACACAGTGGGGGACACAGCGGGACACAGCGGGGATTCAGCGGGTGACACAGCAGGAGAGAAAG
>NW_012291802.1:0-1356 GCF_000151885.1 Dipodomys ordii | reverse complement strand
CAGCAGGACACAGCGGGACACAGCCGGGGACACAGCGAGGACAAAGTGGGACACAGCGGGGACATAGCAGGACACAGTTGGACACAGCGGGGACACAAGGGGACACAGCGGGTGACACAGCGGGACACAGCGGGGGACACAGCGGGACACAGCGGGGACTCACCGGGTGACACAGCTGGAGACAAAGTGTGACACCACGGGACACTGGGGGACACAGCGGTGACACAGCGAGGACAAAGCAGGACACAGCAGGGACATAGCGGGACACAGTGGGACACAGCGGGGACACAGGGGGACACAGCCTGACACAGCGGGGACACAGCAGGGACACAGCAGGGGACACAGAGGGGACACAGCGGGGGACACAGCGGGACACAGCCGGGGACACAGCAGGGGACACAGGGGGACACAACGGGGACAAAGCAGGAGTCAGCGGGGGACACAGGAGGGGACACAGCGGGGGAAACAGCGGGAGACACAGCGGGGACACAGCGCGACACAGCAGGGACACAGATGGGACTTACTGGGTGACATAGCTGGAGACAAAGCGGGACACCACGGGACACAGCAGGACACAGCAGGAGACACAGCAGGGACACAGCGAGGACAAAGAAGGACACAGCGGGCAACAACGCGGGACTCCGCGGGACACAGCAGGACACAGAAGGACACAGCGGGGACACAGCGAGGACAAAGCGGGAACCAGTGGGGACATAGCGGGACACAGCGGGACACAGCGGGGACACAGGGGGACACAGCAGGGACACAGTGGGGGACACAGCTGGACACTGCAGGACACAGCGCTGACACAGCGAGGGGCAGCGGGGACAAAGCTGGAGACAGCGTGGACACAGCGGGGGACACAGCTGGACACTGAGGGGGACAGAGGGGTAAACAGCGGGACACAGTGGGGGACACAGCGGGGGACACAGAGGCAAACAGCAGCAAACAGCGGGACCTAGCGGGGAACACTGTGGGGGACATACTGGGACACAGCGGGACACAGCGGGGGACACAGCTGGGACACAGTTGGACACAGCGTGGACACAGGGGGACACAGCGGTTGACACAGCGGGACACAGCGGGACACAGCGGGATACAGCGGGGGACACAGCGGGACACAGCAGGGGCCACTGCGGGACACAGTGGCTGACACAGCGGGACACAGTGGGGTACATAGAGGTGGACACAACGGGACACAGCGGGACACAGCGGGGACACAGAAGGACACAGGGGGACACAGCAGGTACAAAGCGGGACCTAGCGGGGGACACAGCAGGACACAGCGGGACACAGCGGGGACACAGCGGGACACAGTGGGGGACACAGCGGGGGATACAGCCCACATAGAGGGTG
>NW_012291801.1:0-3255 GCF_000151885.1 Dipodomys ordii | reverse complement strand
CAGCGTTACACAGCGTGGTACACAGCATGCTACAGAGCTGTGGACACAACGGGACACAGTGGGGGCACAGCCGGACACAGCGGTACACAGTGGGACACAGCGGGGACAAAGCGTGAGACACAGCGGGGGACAGAGAGGGAGACAGTAGGGGACTCAGCGAGGACACAGCGGCACACAAAGGGACACAGCGGGAAACAGAGGTGAACCTGCAGGGACACAGCGGGACACAGTGGGGGACACAGCGGGACATAGTGTGGGACACAGCGGTGAAACAGCGGGACACAAAGGGACACAGCAGGGGGACACAGCGAGGACACAGCGGGACACAACGGGACACAGCAGGGGGACACAGCGAGGACACCACGGAACACAGCGGGACACAGCGGGAAACAGAGGTGAACCTGTGGGGACACAGCGGGACACAGTGGGGGACACAATGCGAAACAGCGGAGGACACAGCAGGACACAGTGGGGGACAGAGTGTGGGACAACAGCGAGACACAGCGGGGACAAAGCTGGACACAGCGGGGTACACAAAGTGTGAAACAGCGGGGACACACTGGGGAAACAGCGTGACACAGCAAGACGCAGCGGGAAACAGCCGGGGACACAGCGAGGACACAGCGGCACAGAACGGGGGACACAGCAAGGACACAGAGGGACACAGCGGGGGACACAGCGAGACATAGCGGGGGACACAGCGGGGGACACAGATGGACACAGCGGGGCACAGCGGGGGACACAGGGAGAACACAGCGGGACACAGCGGGGGACATAGCGAGGACACATTGGGACACAGCGGGGACACAGCGGGACTCAGCGGGGCACAGCAGTACACAGCGGGACACACCGGGACACAGCGGGGACACAGCAGGGACACAGCGGGGTTCACAGCGGGACACAGCGGGGGACACAGGGAGGACACAGCGGGACCCAGGTGAACCCAGCGTCGATATGGCAGGGACACAGCAGGACACAGCATTGAAAAATGCGAGGACACAGCAGAACACAGCGTGGGACACAGCGAGGACACAGCGAAGACACAGCGGGACACAGTGGGGACACAGCCGTAGACACAGCGGGAGACAGCGGGGGACACAGCGGGACACAGCGGGGAACACAGCGAGGACACAGCGGGACCCAGGGCGACACAGCGTAGATACAGCGGGGACACAGCGTTACACAGCGTGGTACACAGCTGTGAACACAACGGGACACAGTGGGGGCACAGCGGGACACAGCGGGACACAGTGGGACGCAGCAGGGACAAAGCTTGAGACACAGCGGGTACAGAGCGGGAGACAGCGGGGGACACAGCGAGTACCCAGCGGTACACAGCGCTGACACTGCGGGGCACACAGCGGTACACAGCGGCGAACACAGCGGGGGACAGAGCGGGACACAGAGGGACACAGCGGGGGACACATGGGGGACACAGCGGGACACAGTGGGGGACACAGCGAGGACACATTGGGACACAGCTGGGACACAGCGGGACACAGCGGGGGACACAGTAGTACACATCGGGACACAGCGGGACACAGCGAGGGACCCAGAGGGGTACACAGCGGGATAAAGCGGGGAACACAGCGAGGACACAACGGGATCAAGTGGGACACAGCGTCGATACAGCGGGAACACAGCGGGACACAGCGGGGTACACAGCTGGTGACACAGCGGGACACAGCGGGGGACACAGCGGGACACAGCGGGGAACACAGGGAAGACATAGCGGGACCCAGCGGGACCCAGCGTCGTTACAGCGGGGACTCAGCGGGACACAGCGGGGTGTACAGCTGGGTACACAACGGGACACTGCGGGGGACACAGCGAGGACACAGAGGGACACAGCGGGACACAGCGGGGACACTGCGGGAACATAGTGGGACACAGCGGGGTACAAAGCGGGACACAGCGCTACACAGCTAGGGACACAGCGGGGACAAAGCGGCAGACAGCGGGGGACACAGCGAGGACACAGCGGGACACAGCGGCGACACAGAGGGGACTCAGCGGGACAAAGCGGGGGACACAGCGGGACACAGCGGGACACAGCAGGGAACAGCGGAGACAGAGAGGGGCCAAAGAGAGACGCAGCGGTGACACAGCTGGACACAACGTAGTACACAGCAGGACACAGTCGGGCACACAGCGGGGACACAGCAGGGACCAAGCGGGACATAGCGGGACACAGCGGAACACAGCACTGGACACAGCGGGACACAGCAGGGGACACAGCAAGGACACAGCGGCACACAGCATGGGACACCGCAAGGACACAGTGGGACACAGCGGGGGACACAGGGGGACATAGCGGGGGACACAGCGGGGGACACAGCGGGACACAGCGGGACACAGCGGGGGACAGAGCGCGGACACATTGGGACACATTGGGACACAGCGTGATTCAGCGGGGCACACAGCAGTATACAGCGGGACAAAGCAGGACACAGCGGGGTCACAGCAGAGACACAGCGGGGGACAGAGCGGTACACAGCGGGGGACACAGGGATGACAGACCAGGACCCAGCCGGACCCAGCGTGGATAAAGCAGGGACCCAGCTGGACCCAGCGGGACACAGCGGGGACACAGCAGTAGACACAGCGGGACACAGCGTTGGACAAAGGGAGGACACAGCGGGACACAGCGGGACCCAGCGTCGATACAGCAGGGACACAGCGGGACACAGTGGGGTACACAGCTGGGGACACAGCAAGGACACAGCGGGACACAGCGGGACACAGCGGGGACACTGCGGGAACATAGCAGGACACAGCGGGGTACACAGCGGGACACAGCAGGACACAGCTGGGGACACAGCGGGGACACAGCGGGACACAGCGGAACACAGCGGGAGTCAAAGCGGGAGACAGCGGGGGACACAGCGAGTACACAGGGGGACACAGCGGCGACACAGAGGGGACTGATCGGGGGACAAAGCGTGGGACAAAGTGGGACACCACGGGACACAGTGTTACACAGCGGGACACAGCGAGGACACTGCGGGACACAGCAGGACAAAGCGGGGGACACAGCGGGACACAGCGGGCCACAGCGGGGGACACAGCGGGGGACAGCGGAGACAGAGAGTGGCCACAGCGAGACAAAGCGGTGACACAGCTGGACACAGCGGGGTACACAGCGGGACACAGCCGGCACACAGCGGGGACACAGCGGGACAGAGTGGGACACAGCGGGGACACAGTGGGACACAGCGGGACACAGCAGGCACACAGCGGGGACACAGCGGGACA
>NW_012291800.1:0-5353 GCF_000151885.1 Dipodomys ordii | reverse complement strand
GGACACAGCGGGACACAGCGGGGGACAGAGCGAGGACACAGCGGGATAGAGCAGGACACAGCGTGGGACAAAGTGGGAGACAGCGGGGGACACAGCGGGACACAGCGGGGGACACTGCGGGACACAGTGTGGGACAGAGCATGGGACACAGCGAGACACAGCGGGGAAAAAGCTGGACACAGCGGGGTACACAGAGGGACACAGCAGGGACACAGAGGGAAACAGTGTGACACAAAAGGACACAGCTGGACACAGCGGGACACAGCGGGACACAGTGGGGACAGAGTGGGACACAGTCAGACACAACGGGACACAGCGGGGGACACAGCTGGACACAGCGGTGGACACAGCGAGGACACAGCGGGACACAGCGGGGGACACAGCGAGGACACAGCGGTGGACACAACGGGGGACACAGCGGGACACAGCGAGGAACACAGCGCGGACACAGCGGGAAACAGCGGGACACAGCGTCGAAACAGAGGGGACTCAGCGGGGGACACAGCGGGGGACAAAGTGGGACACCACGGGACACAGTGTGACACAGCGGGACACAGCGGGGACACTGCGGAGACACAGCAGGACAAAGGGGGGGACACAGCGGGACACAGCGGAACACAGCGGGGGACACAGCGGGGTACAGCTGAGACAGAGATGGGCCACAGCGGGACACAGCGGTGACACAGCTGGACACTGCGGGGTACACAGCGGGACACAGCGGGCACACAGCTGGGGACACAGCGGGGACAAAGTGAGACACCACGGGACACAGCGAGGACACAGCGGGAAACAGCGGAACACAGCGGGGGACAAAGCGGGATGAAGCGGGGGACATAGCGGGACACAGCGGCACACAGTGGGGGACACAGCGGGGGGCAGCGGAGACAGAGATGGGCCACAGCGGGACACAGCGGTGACATAGCTGGACACAGCGGGCTACACAGTGGGACACAGAGGGCACACCGGGGACACAGCGGGACACAGCGGGACACAGCGGGGACACAGTGGGACACAGCGGGACAAAGCGGGGGACACAGCGAGACACAGCTGGGGACACAGCGAGGACACAGCGGGATACAGCGGGGGACACAGTGAGGACACAGCGGGACACAGCCGGGGAAAAAGCGGGACACAGCGGGGACACAGCAGTGGACACAGCGGGACACAGCGGGGGACACAGCCGGACACAGCGGGGGAAACAGTGGGGGAGACAGTGGGACACGGTGGGACACAGCGGGGGACACATGGGGAACACAGCGGGACACAGCGGGGACACAGCGGGACTCAGCGGGGGACACAGCAGTATACAGCAGGACACAGCGGGGACACAGCAGGGACACAGCGGGGGACACAGCGGGACACAGCGGGGGACACAGCGGGACACAGAGGGGGACACAGTGGGGTACACAGCGGGACACAGCTTGGGACACAGCGGGGACACAGCGGGACACATCGGGGGACAGAGCGAGGACACAGCGGGACACTGCAGACACAGCATCCATACAGCGGGGACACAGTGTTACACAGCGTAGTACTCAGCTGTGGACACAACGGGACAGAGTGGGGGCACAGCGAGACACAGCGGGACACAGCGAGGACACAGCGGGACACATTGGTGACACAGCGGGGGACATAGCAGGACACAGCAGCGGACACAGCGGGGGACACAGCGGGACACAGCGCGACACAGCGGGGGACACAATGGGGACACAGCGGGACACAGCAGGGGACACAGCGGAACATAGCGGGGGACACAGAGAGGACACAGCGGGACACAGCGAGACAAAGCGGGACACAGCGTGGACACAGCAGTAGACACAACGGTACATAGCAGGGGACACAGCTGGGGACACAACGGGACACAGCAGGGGACACAGCGAGGACAGAGCGGGACACAGTGGGACACAGCGGGGACACAGCGTCGATACAGCGGGGACACAGCGAGACCCCGCGGGCAACACAGGAAGGAAACAGCGGGAACCAGTGGGACACAGCGTCGATACAGCGGGACACAACGGGGTACACAGCTGGGGACACAACAGGACACAGCGGGGGACACAGCGGTACACAGTGGGACATAGCGGGGGACACAGCGGGACCCAACGGGAGACCCAGCGAGGACACAGCGGGACACAGCGGGGGACACAGGGGGACACAGCGGGGGACACAGCGGGACACAGCGGGGAACACAGCGAGGACACAGCGGGGGACACAGCGGGACACAGCGTCGATACAGCGGGCACACAGCGTTACACAGCGTGGTACACAGCTGTGGACACAACGGGACACAGTGGGGGCACAGCGGGACACAGCAGGACACAGTGGGACACAGCGGGGAAAAAGCGTGAGACACAGCGGGGGACAGAACTGGAGACAGGAGGGGACACAGCGAGGACACAGCAGGACACAGCGTTGAAACAGCGGGGTCTCAGCGGGGGACACAGCGGGAGACAAAGAGGGACACCACGGAACACAGCGGGACAAAGCAGGAAACAGCAGTGATACTGCGTGGACACAGTGGGACACAGCGGGGGACACAGCGGGACACAGAGGGGGACAGAGCGGGACACAGTGGGGGACAGAGCGTGGGACACAGCGAGACACAGCGGGGACTAAGCTGGTCACAGCGGGGTACACAGAGGGACACAGCGGGGACGCAGTGGGGAAACAGCGTGACACAGCAGGACACAGCGGGACACAGCAGGGGACACAGCAAGGACACAGCGGCACACAGCATGGGACACAGCAAGGACACAGTGGGACACAGCGGGGGACACAGCGGGACATAGCGGGGGACACAGCGGGGGACACAGCGGGACACAGCTGGGGCACAGGGAGGACACAACGGGACACAGCAGGGGACAGAGCGAGGACACATTGGGACACATTGGGACACAGCGGGACTCAGCGGGGCCACAGCAGTACACAGCGGGACACAGCGGGGACACAGCAGAGACACAGCGGGGTCACAGCGGGACACAGCGGGGGACACAGGGATGACACAGCGCTACCCAGCGGGACCCAGCGTCGATACAGCAGGGACACGCGGAACACAGTGGGGTACACAGCTGGGGACACAGCGAGGACACAGCGGGACACAGTGGGACACAGCGGGGACACTGCGGGAACATAGCAGGACACAGCAGGGTACACAGCGGGACACAGCTGGGGACACAGCGGGGACACAGCGGGACACAGCGGAACACAGCGTGAGACAAAGCGGGAGACAGCAGGGGACACAGCGAGGACACAGGGGGACACAGCGGCGACACAGAGGGGACTCAGCGGGGGACAAAGCGGGAGACAGCGGGGGACACAGCGAGGACACAGCAGCACACAGCGGCCACAAAGAGGGGACTCAGCGGTGGACACAGCGGGGGACAAAGAGGGACACCACGGGACACAGTGTGACACAGCTGGACACTGCGGGGACACAGCAGGACAAAGCGGGGGACACAGAGGGACACAGCGGGCCCACCGCGGGGACACAGCGGGACACAGCGGGGACAGAGCGGGACACAGTCGGACACAGCGGGACACAGCGGGGGACACAGCGGGAGACAAAGAGGGGCACCACGGAACACAGCGGGACACAGCAGGAAACAGCAGTGACACTGCGGGGACACAGTGGGACACAGCGGGGGACACAGCGGGACACAGAGGGGGACAGAGCGGGACACAGTGGGGGACACAGCCGGACACAGCAGGGGAAACAGTGGGGGACACAGCGTGACACAGCGAGGACACAGCGGGAAAGAGCGGGACACTGCAGGGCACAGCGGGGGACACAGCAGGACACAGTGGGGAACACAGAGAGAGAGACACAGCAGGACCCAGCGGGACACAGCATCGATACAGCAGAGACACAGCGGGACACAGCGGGGTACACAGCAGTTGACACAACGGGACACAGTGGGGGACAGAGCGGGACACAGCAGGACACTGCGGGGCACAGCGGGGGACACAGCGGAACACAGCGGGGGACCCAGCGGGACACAGCGGGACACAGCGGGACACTGCGGGGCACAGAGGGGGACACAGCGGGACACAGCGGGGGACACAGGGAGGACACAGCTTAACACAGCATGGGACAAAGCGAGGACACAGCGGGACACAGCGAGACACAGCGGGACACAGCGGGGACCCAGCAGTGGACACAGCGGGACACAGCGGAGGACAAAGCGGACACCAAGGAACACAGCAGGACACAGCGTGAAACAGCGGTGAACCTGCGGGGACACAGCGGGACACACTGGGGGACACAGCGGGACCCAGCGGGACACAGCGGGGAACACAGCGGGACACAGAGTCTATAGAGAGGGGACACAGCGGGACACAGCGGTGACACAGCGGGACACAGCAGGACCCAGCGGGGAAACAGGGGGGACACAGTGGGACACATCGAGGACACAGCGGGACACAGCGGGACACTGCGGGGCACAGCGGGGGACACAGCAGGACACAGCGGGGGACACAGGGAGGACACAGCGGAACACAGCATGGGACAATGCGAGGACACAGCGAGAAACAGCGAGAAACAGAGAGACCCAGCGGGGACCCAGCAGTGGACACAGCGGGACACAGTGGGGGACAAAGCAGGACACCACGGAACACAGCAGGACACAGCGTGAAACAGCGGTGAACGTGCGGGGACACAGCGGTACACAGCGGGGGACACAGCGGGACACAGCGGGACACAGCGGGGGACACAGCCGGTCACAGCAGGGACACAGCGGGGACACAGCGGGACTCAGCAGGTAACAGCGGGGGACACAGCGGGACACAGCGGGACACAGCGGGGTACACAGCAGGGACACAGTGGGACACAGTAGGACACAGCGTGGGACAAAGCGGGAGACAGCGGAGGACACAGCGAGGACACACCTGGACACAGCGGGACACAGAGGGGACTCAGCACGGGACATAGAGGGGAAAAAGCGGGACACCATGGGACACAGTAGGACACAGCGGGACACAGCGGGGACACTGCGGGACACAGCCGGGGGACACAGCGGTGGACAGCGGGGGACAGAGAAGGGACACACCGGGACACAGAGGGGACACAGCTGGACACAGAAGGGTACACAGCGGGGCACAGCGGACACACAACGGGGACACAGCTGGACACAGAGGGACACAGGTGGGACAGAGCGTGACACAGCGGGACACAGCGGGACACAGCAGGGGACTCAGCGGGACACAGCGGGGGACACAGGGAGGACACAGCTGGACACTGAATGAGACAGAGCGAGGACACAGCCGGACACAGCGAAACACAGCGTGACACAGTGGGGACACAGCAGGGGACACAGCGGGACACAGCCGGGGACACAGAGGAACACAGCGGGGTACA
>NW_012291799.1:0-3289 GCF_000151885.1 Dipodomys ordii | reverse complement strand
GAGCCGTACACAGCGGGGTCACAGAGTGGTACACAGCGGGACACAGTGGGAAACAACGAGGTCACAGCGGGGGACAAAACTGGACAACATGGGACACAGTGTGACACAGCAGGACACAGCGGGACACAGCGGGGGACACGGGGGGACAGCAGAGGACAAAGAGGTGACACAGCGGGACACAGCGGGGACACCGCTGGACACAGCAGGGTACACAGAGGGACACGGCGGGCACACAGTGGGGACACAGCGGGACACAGCGGGGACAGAGCAGGACAGAGCCTGACACAGCGAGGACACATTGGGACACAGCGGGACACAGAGGAACTCAGCGGGAGACACAGTAGTACACAGGAGGACACAGTGTGACACAGCGGGGAGACAGCAGGGACACAGTGGTGGACACAGCGGGACACAGCAGGTCACAGCGGGGGACACAGCAGGACACAGCAGGGGACACAGAGGGGTACACAGCGGGACACAGCGAGGAACACAGCGCGGACACAGCGGGACAGAGCGGGACAAAGCGTCGATACAGCGGGCACAGAGCGGGTCACAGCAAGGATACAGCGGGACACAGCGGGACACAGTGGGGGACACAGGGGGACACAGCGGGAACACAGCGGGACACAGCAGTGGACACAGCGGGACACAGCGTGGGACACAGCAAGGACACAGCGGGACACAGCGGGACACAGTGGGACACAGCGGGGACACAACGGGACACAACGGGACACAGCGGGGGACACAGCGAGGACACAGCGGGTCACAGCGGGACACAGCGTGGGACAAAGCAGGAGACAGCGGGGGACACAGCGAGGACACAGCTGGACACAGCGGGGTACACAGCGGGACACAGCGGAGGACACAGAAAGGTACACAGTGGGACACAGAGAGAAACACAGCGAGGTCACAGCGGGGGCCAAAGCAGGACAACACGGGACACAGTGTGACACAGTGGGACACAGCAGGGACACTGCAGGGGCACAGCGGGGCAAAAGGGGCGACACAGCGGGACACAGTGGGACACAGCGGGGGAAACAGCGGGGGACAGCTGGGGACAGAGACAGGACACAGCGGGACACCGGGGGCACACAATGGGGACACAGCGGGGGACACAGCGGAACACAGCGAGTCACAGCCGGGGACACTGCGGGACACAGCGGGGGACACAGAGGGGTACACAGCGGGACACAGCCGGGAACACAGCGCGGACACAGTGGGACACACCGGGACACAGCGTCAATACAGCGGGGACAGAGCGGGTCACAGCAGGGACACAGCGGGACACAGCGGGGGACACAGTGCGACACAGCAGGGACACAGCGGGACACAGCGGGACACAGCGGGGGACACAGTGGAACACAGCTTGGGACACAGCGAGGACAAAGCGGGACACAGCGGGACACAGCGGGGACACACCAGGGGCACAGCAGGGACACAACGGCGGACACAGCGGGGGACTCAGCGGGACACAACGGGGAACACAGCTGGGGACACAACGGGACACAGCAGTGGACACAGCAAGGACACAGCGCGACACAGCGGGGACACTGCGGGAACATAGAGGGACACAGCGGGATACCGAGCGGGACACAGCGGGGTCACAGAGTGGTACACAGCGGGACACAGCGGGAAACACAACGAGGTCACAGCAGGGGACAAAGCGGGACAACACGGGACACAGTGTGACACAGCGGGACACAGCGGGACACAGCGGGACACAGCGGGGGACACAGCGGGGGACAGAGAGGCGACACAGCGGGACACAGCGGGGACACAGCTGGACACAGCGGGGTACACAGAGGGACACAGCGGGCACACAGTGGGAACACAGCGGGACACAGCGGGACACAGCGGGGACAGAGCAGGACAGAGCATGACACAGCGAGGACACATTGGGCCACAGCGAGGTACACAGCTAGGGACACAACGGGGCACAGCGGGGGACACAGCGAGGACACAGCGGGACACAGCGGGACACTGCGGGAACATAGCGGGACACAGCGGGGTACACAGCGGGACACAGCGGGTCACAGCTGGGGACATAGCGGGGACACAGCGGGACACAGCGGGGGACACAGCGAGGACACAGCGTGACACAGCGGAACACAGCGGGATACAAAGCGGGAGACTTCGGGGGACACAGCGAGGACACAGAGGGACACAGCGGCTACACAGAGGGGACTCAGCGGGGGACACAGCAGGGGACAAAGAGGGACAGCACGGGACACAGTGTGACACAGTGGGACACAGCGGGACCCTGCGGGGACGCAGCAGGACAAAGCGGGGGACACGGCGGGACACAGCGGGACAAAGTGGGGGACACAGTGGGACACAGCTGAGACAGAGATGGGCCACAGCGGGACACAGCCGTGACACAGCTGGACACAGCGGGGTACACAGCAGGACACAGCGGGACACAGCGGGGACTCACCAGGGGACACAGCGGGGTCAAACTGGGACACCACGGGACACAGTGGGACACAGCGGGACACAGCGGGGACACTGCGGGAACATAGCGGGACAAAGCGGGGTACACAGAGGGACACAGCAGTGGACACAGCGGGGACACAGCGGGACACAGCGGGGGACACAGCGAGGACACAGCGGGTCACAGCGGAACACAGCGTGGGACAAAGCAGGAGACAGTGGGGGACACAGCGAGGACACAGCTGGACACAGCGGGGTACACAGCGGGACACAGCAGAGGACACAGAATGGTACACAGCGGGACACAGAGAGAAACACAGCGAGGTCACAGCGGGGGCCAAAGCAGGACAACACGGGACACAGTGTGACACAGTGTGACAAAGCGGGGACACTGCAGGGGCACAGCGGGACAAAGCGGGCGACACAGAGCGACACAGCAGGTCACAGCGGGGGACACAGCGGGGTACACAGCGGGACACAGGGGGCACACAGTGGGGACACAGCGGGACACAGCGGGTCACAGCGGGGGACACAGCAGGACACAGCGGGGGAAACAGAGGGGTACACAGCAGGACACGGCCGGGAACACAGCATGGACACAGCGGGACACACCGGGACACAGCGTCAATACAGCTGGGACAGAGCGGGTCACAGCAGGGACACAGCGAGACACAGCGGGACACAGCGAGGGACACAGAGGGACACAGCGGGGACACAGCGGGACACAGCAGGACACAGCGGGGGACACAGCGGAACGCAGCGTGGGACACATCGAGGACACAGCGGGACACAGCGGGACACAGCAGGGGACACAGCAGGAACACAGCGGAGGACACAGCGGGGGACACAGCGGGGGTGA
>NW_012291798.1:0-5325 GCF_000151885.1 Dipodomys ordii | reverse complement strand
CATGGGACACAGCGGGACACAGAGGAACTCAGCGGGAGACACAGAAGTACACATTCGGGAAACAGTGTGACACACCGGGGAGACAGCAGGGACACAGTGGGGGACACAGCAGGACACAGCGGGTCACAGCGGGGGACACAGCGGGACACAGCGGGGGACACAGCGAGGACACAGCGGGTCACAGCGGGACACAGCGAGAAACACAGCGAGGTCACAGCGGGGGCCAAAGTGGGACAACACGGGACACAGTGTGACACAGTGTGACACAGCGGGGATACTGCAGGGTCCCAGCGGGACAAAGCGGGCGACACAGCGGGACACAGCGGGAGACACAGCGGGGGACAGCAGGGGACAGAGAGGGGACACAGCGGGAGACACAGCGGGGGACAGCAGGGGACAGAGAGGGGACACAGCGGGACACAGCGGGAACACAGCTGGACACAGCGGGGTACACAGCGGGACACAAGGGGCACACAGTGGGGACACAGCAGGGGACAAAGCGGGACACAGCTGGTCTCAGCGGGGGACACAGCGGGACACAGCGGGTCACAGCGGGGGACACAGCGGGACACAGCGGGGGACACAGAGGGGTACACAGCGGGACACAGCCGGGAACACAGCGTGGACACAGCAGGACACAGCGGGACACAGCGGTACACAGCGGGACACAGCGGGGGACACAGTGGGACACAACGGGGACACATCAGGACACAGCGGGACACAGCGGGGAACACAGTGGTACACAGCTTGGGACACAGTGAGGGCAAAGCGGGACACAGCGGGTCACAGCGGGGACACAGCAGGGACACAGCAGGGACACAGCAGGGACACAGCGGGGGACACAGCGGGACACAACGGGGAACACATCGAGGACACAGCGGGACCCAGCAGGACACAGCATCGATACAGAGGGGACACAGAGGGACACCGCGGGGTACACAGCTGAGGACACAATGGGACACATCGGTGGACACAGCGAGGACACAGCGGGACACAGCGGGGACACTGCGGGAACATAGCGGGACACAGCAGGTACAGAGCGGGACACAGCGGGGTCACAGAGTGGTACACAGCGGGACACATCGGGAAACAAAGCGAGGTCTCAGCGGGGGACAAAGCGGGACAACACGGAACACAGTGTGACACAGCAGGACACAGCGGGACACAGCGGGACACAGCAGGGGACAAAGCAGGGAACAGCAGAGGACAGAGAGGGGACACAGCGGGACACAGCGGGTACACAGCTGGACACAGCGGGGTACACAGAGGGACACAGCGGGCACACAGCGGGGACACAGCGGGACACAACGGGACACAGCGGGGACACAGTGGGACACAGCGGGACAAAGCGGCAGACACAGCGGGACACAGCAGGCACACAGCGGGGACACAGCGGGACACAGCGGGACACAGCGGGGACAGAGCGGGACACAGCCGGACACAGGGCGACACAGCAGGGGACACAGCGGGACACAGTTGGGGACCCAGTGAGGACACAGCGGGACACAGCAGGGGACACAGCGAGGACACAGCGGGGGACAAACTGGGACACCACGGGACACAGTGGGACACAGCGGGACACAGCGGGGAGGCTGTGGGAACATAGCGGGACACAGAGGGGTACACTGCAGGACACAGCAGTGGACACAGCAGGGACACAGCGGGACACAGCGGGGGACACAGCGAGGACACAGCGGGTCACAGCGGGACACAGCGTGGGACAAAGCAGGAGACAGCGGGGGACACAGCGAGGACACAGCTGGACACAGCGGGGTACACAGCGGGACACAGCGGAGGACACAGAAGGGTACACAGCGGGACACAGAGAGAAACACAGCGAGGTCACAGCGGGGGCCAAAGCAGGACAACACGGGACACAGTGTGACACAGTGTGACACAGCGGGGACACTGCAGGGGCACAGCGGGACAAAGCAGGCGACACAGCGGGACACAACAGGACACAGCGGGGGACACAGCGGGGGACAGCAGGGGACAGAGAGGGGACACAGCAGACACAGCGGGGACACAGCTGGACACAGCAGGGTACACAGCGGGACACAGGGGGCACACACCGAGGAGACAGCAGGGACACAGCGGGACACAGCGGGTCACAGCGGGGGACACAGCGGGACACAGCGGTGGACACAGAGGGGTACATAGCGGGACACAGGGGAAAACAGCGCGGACACAGCAGGACACAGCGGGACACAGCGTCGATTTAGTGGGGTCAGAGCGGGTCACAGCAAGGACACAGCGGGACAAAGCGGGACACAGCAGGACACAGCGGGGGACACAACGGGACAGAGCGGGGACACAGTGGGGACTCAGCGGGGGACACAGCGGGACACAGCGGGGGACACCGCGGGACACAGCGGGGGACACTGCGGGACACAGTGTGGGACAGAGTGTGGGACACAACGAGACACAGCGGGGACAAAGTTGGACACAGCGGGGTACACAGAGGGACACTGCAGGGACACAGCGGGGAAACAGCGTGACACAAAAGGACACAGCGGGACACAGCGGGGGACACAGCGAGGACACAGCGGCACACAGTGGGGGACACAGCAAGGACAGAGCGGGACACAGCGGTGGAAACAGCGGGACATAGCGGGGGCCTCAGCGGGGGACACAGCGGGACACAGCGGGACACAGCGGGGGACACAGGAAGGACACAGCGGTACACAGCGGGGGACAGAGCGAGGACACATTGGGACACAGCGAGGACACAGCGGGACTCAGCGGGGGACACAGCATTACACAGCGGGACACAGCGGGGACACTGCAGGGACACAGCGGGAAACAGCGGGGGACACAGAGGGGTACACAGCGGGGAAAACAGTGAGGCCAAAGCAGAACACAGCGTGGGACAGAGCGAGGACACAGTGGTGGACATAGCGGGACACAGTGGGGGACACAGGGAGGACACAGCGGGACCCAGCGGGACCCAGCGTCGATACAGCGGGGACAGAGTGGGACACAGTGAGGTACACAGCTGGGGACACAACGGGACACAGCAGGGAACATAGGGAGGACATAGCGGGACCCAGCAGCACCCAGCGTCGTTACAGCGGAGACACAGCGGGACACAGCGGGGTGCACAGCTGGGGACACAACGGGACACTGCGGGGGACACAGCGAGGACAAAGCGGGACAGAGCGGTACACAGCGGGGACACTGCGGGAACATAGTGGGACACAGCGGGGTAGCGGGACAAGGCGGGACAGTGTGGGACAGAGCGTGGGACACAGCGAGACACAGCGGGGACAAAACTGGACACAGCCGGGTACACAGAGGGACACACCAGGGACACAGCGGGGAAACAGCGTGACACAAAAGGACACAGTGGGACACAGCAGGGGACACAGCGAGGACACAGCGGCACACAGTGGGGGAAACAGCAAGGACAGAGCGGGACACAGCGGGGGACACAGCAGGACATAGCGGGGGACAAAGCGGGGGACACAGCGGGACACAGCAGTACACAGCGGGGACACTGCGGGAACATAGTGGGACACAGCGAGGACAAAGCGGGACACAGCGGCAACACAGAGGGGACTCAGCGGGACAAAGCGTGGGAAACAGCGGGACACAGCGGGGGACACAGCGGGGGACAGCGGAGACAGAGAGGGGACAAAGCGAGACACAGCGGTGACACAGCTGGACACAACAGAGTACACAGCAGGACACAGCGGGTACACAGAGGGGACACAGCGGGACACAGCAGGGACCGAGCGGGACATAGCGGGACCCAGCGGAACACAGCGGGGGACACAACGGGACACAGCGGGGGACCCAGCGAGGACACAGCGGGACACAGCGGGGGACACAGCTGGGGACACAGGGGGACACAGCGGGGAACACAGCGAGGACACAGCGGGACCCAGCAGGACACAGCGTCGATACACCGGGGACACAGTGTTACACAGCGTGGTACCCAGCTGTGGACACAACGGGACAGAGTGGGGGCACAGCGAGACACTGCGGGACACAGCAGGGGACACAGCAGGACACAGCGCGACACAGCGGGGAACAGAGAGGGAGACAGCGGGGGACACAGCGAGGAAACAGCGGGACACAGCGGTGACAAAGCGAGGACTCAGCGGGGGACACAGTGGGACACAGCGGGGGACACAGCGGGACACAGCGCGGGACACTGCGGGACACAGTGTGGGACAGAGCGTATGACACAGCGAGACACAGCGGGGACAAAGCTGGACACAGCGGGGTACACAGAGGGACACAGCAGGGACACAGCGGGGAAACAGCGTGACACAAAAGGACACAGCTGGACACAGCGGGGTACACAGCGGGACACAGCGGACACACAGCGGGGACACATAGGGACACAGCGGGACACAGCGGGGACAGAGCGACGACACAGCAGGACACAGATTGGACACAGGGGGTCTCAGCAGGGTTACAGCAGGACACAACGGGACACAGCAGGACACAGTGTGACACAGCGGGGACACAGCAGGGCACAGCAGGGACACAGCGGGGGACACAGCGGGACAAAACGGGACACAGCGGGAGACACAGTAGGACAGAGCAGGGGACATAGCAGGGGACATAGTGGGGACAGAGAGGGACAACATGAATAACAGAGCAAGGACAGAGAGGGACCCAGCGGGACACAGCCTCGATACAGCGGGATTCACAGCGTTACACAGCAGGTTACACAGCTGGGGACACAAAGGGACACAGTGGTGGACACAGCGGGACACAGCGGGACAGAGTGGGACACAGATGGGATAAAGCGTGAGACACAGCGGGGGACAGAGCGGGAGACAGCGGAGGACCCAGCGAGGACACAGCGGGACACAGTGGGGGACACAGCGAGGACACAGCGGGGGACACAGCGGGGGACACTGCGGGACACAGCGGAGAACACAGCGAGAACACAGCAGGACCCAGCGGGACACAGCGTCGATACAGCGGGGATACAGCGTTACACAGTGTGGTTCACATCTGTGGACACAACAGGACACAGTGGGGGCACAGCGGGACACAGTGGGACACAGCGAGGACAAATCGTGAGACATAGCGGGGGACAGAGCAGGAGACAGCAGGGGACACAGCGAGGACATAGCAGGACACAGCGGGACACAGCAGGGACAGAGCAGGACAAAGCGGGACACAGCGGGGGACACAGCGGGACACAGCGGGGGACCCAGCGAGGACACAGCGGGACACAGCGGGGGACACAGCGAGGACACAGCGTCGTACACAGCTGTGGACACAACCGGACACAGTGGGGGCACAGCGGGACACAGCGGAACACAGTGGGACTCAGCGGGGACAAAGCGTGAGACACAGCGGTGA
>NW_012291797.1:0-6174 GCF_000151885.1 Dipodomys ordii | reverse complement strand
ATGCTGTTTCTCGCTGTGTCCTGTGTGTTCCATGGTGTCCGGCATTGTCCCCCGCTGTGTCCGCCGCTGAGTCCCCGCTGTGTCTTGCTGTGTCCTCTCTGTGTCCCGCCTGTCTCCTGCTCTGTCCCCTGCTGTGTCTCATGCTTTGTCCCATCTGTGTCCCGCTGTGTCCCGCTGTGTCCCCCACTGTGCCCCTTTGTGTCCCCAGCTGTGTACCTCGCTGTGTCCCGCAATGTCCCCGCTGTATCGACGCTGTGTCCCGCTGTGTCCCCCGCTGTGTTCTGCTGTGTCCCGCTGTGTCGCGCTGTGTCCCTGCTGTGAACCTCAGTGTCCCAGTGTGTCCCCGCTGTGTCCCGCTGTGTCCTCGCTGTGTCCCACCCTGTGTTTCGCTGGGTCCTCAATGTGTTCCCCGCTGTGTCCTGCTGTGTCCCCCGCTGTGTTCAGTTGTGTCCCGCTGTGTCCCCCGCTGTCTCCCGCTTTGTCCCACGCAGTGTCCCGCTGTGTCCCGCTGTGTCCCGCTGTGTCCACCGCTGTGTCCCGCTTTGTCCCGCTGTGTCCTCGCTGTGTTCCCCGTTGTGTCCCACTGTGTCCCCGGCTGTGTCCCCGGCTGTGTCCCCCGCTGTGTCCCGCTGTGTCCCCCGCTGTATCCTCGCTGTGTCCCCCGCTGTGTCCCACTGAGTCCCCCGTGTGGAACCCGCTGGGTCCCGCTGTGTCCTCGCTGTGTCCCCCGCTGTCTCCCGGTTTGTCCCACACAGTGTCCCGCTGTGTCCCGCTGTGTCCCCCGCTGTATCCTCGCTGTGTCCCGCTGAGTCCCCCGTGTGGACCCCGCTGGGTCCCGCTGTGTCCTCGCTGTGTTCCCCGTTGTGTCCCACTGTGTCCCGGCTGTGTCCCCCGCTGTGTCCCGCTGTGTCCCCCGCTGTGTCCTCGCTGTGTCCCCCGCTGTGTCCCGCTGAGTCTCCCCTGTGGACCCCGCTGTGTCCCGCTGTGTCCCGCTGTGTCCTCGCTGTGTCCTACGCTATGCCCCACTTTGTCACCGCTGTGTCCACCGCTGTGTCCTTGCTGTGTCCCCCGCTGTGTCCCGCTGTGTCCCCCACTGTGTTCCTTTGTGTCCCCAGCTGTGTACCCCGCTGTGTAATGCTGTGTCCCCATTTTATTGACGCTGTGTTCCGCTGGGTCCCGCTGTGTCCTCGCTGTGTTCCCCGTTGTGTCCCACTGTGTCCCCGGCTGTGTCCCGCTGTGACCTTGCTGTGTCCCCCGCTGTGTCCCGCTTTGTACCCACTGTGTCCCCCGCTGTGTCCCGCTGTGTCCCCGGCTGTGTCCCTCTGTGTCCCCTGCTCTGTCCCCGCTGTGTCCCGCTGTGCCCTGCTGTTTCCCGCTGTGTCCCGTTGTGTCTCCCTCTCTGTCCCGCTGTGTACCGCTGTGTCCCGCTTGGTCCCTGCTGTGTCCTGCTGTATCCCGCTGTGTACTTTGTTGTGTCCAGCTGTGTCACCACTGTGTCTCGCTGTTTCCCCTCTCTGTCTCCACTGTCCCCCGCTGTGTCCCAGCTTTGTCCCGCTGTGTCCCGCTGTGTCCCCAGCTTTGTCCCGCTGTGTCCCCGCATTGTCCCTGCTGTGTCCCGCTGTGTCACACTGTGTCCCATGGTGTCCCGCTTTGTCCCCCGCTGTGTCCCCGGCTGAGTCCCCTCTGTGTCGCCGTTGTGTCCCGCTGTCTTTGCTGTGTAACCCGCTGTCTCCCGCTTTGTCCCACGCTGTGTCCCGCTGTGTCCCTCTGTGTCCTCGCTGTATCCCCCGCTGTGTCCCCGCTGTGTCCCATCCTGTGTCCTGCTGTGTACCCCGCTGTGTCCCGCTATGTTCCTGCAGTGTTCCCGTTGTGTCCCGCTGTGTCCCGCTGTGTCCTCGCTGTGTCCCCCGCTGTGTCCCGTTGTTTCCCCAGCTGTGTACCCCGCTGTGTATCACTGTGTCCCCGCTGTATCGACGCTGTGTCCCTCTGGGTCCCGCTGTGTCTTCCCTGTGTTCCCCGCTGTGTTCCGTTGTGTCCCCCGCTGTCTCCCGCTGTGTCCCTCCTGTGTCCCCCGCTGTGTCCCGCTGTGTCCCTCTGTGTGCCCTGCTGTATCCCCAACTCTGTCCCACTGTGTCCCCCGCTGTGTCCCTGCTGCGTCCCCGCTGTGTCCCGCTGTGTCCCGCTGTGTCCCCCGCTGAGTCCCGCTGTGTCCCCGCTGTGTCCCTCTGTGTCCTTACTATGTCCCCCGCTGTGTCCCGTTTTGTCCCACTGTGTCCCCGGATGTGTCCCACTGTGTCCCCGGCTGTATCCCTGCTTTGTCTCACTGTGTTCCGCAGTGACCCGCTGTATGCTCGCTGTGTCTCCCGCAGTGTCCTGCAGTGTCCTCGCTATGTCCTCCGCTGTGTCCTGATTTGTCCCCCGCTGTGTCCCGCTGTGTACCCCTCTGAGTCCCCCGCTGTGTCCCGCTGTGTCCCCCGCTGTCCCTGCTGTGCCCCGCTGTGTCCTGCTGTGTCCCGATGTGTACTGCTGTGTCCCCTGCTGAGTCCCGCTGTGTCCCCGCTGTGTCCCAATGTGTCCTCGCTGTGTTCTCCACTGTGTCCCGCTGTGTTACCCCTGTGTCCCCCGCTGTGTCCCGCTGTGTCCCTCTGTGTCCTCTGCTGTGTCCCATGCTCTGTCTCACTGTGTCCCCTGCTGTGTCACGTTGTGTCCCGCTGTGAACTGCTGTGTCCGCCGCTGAGTCCCGCTGTGTCCCCGCTGTGTCCCAATGTGTCCTCGCTGTGTCCCCGGCTGTGTCCTGCTGAGTCCTCTCTGTGTCCCCCGCTGTGTCCCGCTGTATCCACTGCTGTGTCCACGTTGTGTCCCGCTGTGTCCCCCGCTGTGTCCCCCGCTGTGTCCCGCTGTGTCTTCGCTGTGTCCACTGCTGTGTCCCACTGTGTCCCCGCTGTGACCCGCTGTGTCCTCGCTGTGTCCCCCGCTGTCTCCCGCTTTGTCACACGCTGTGTCCCGCTGTGTCCCGCTGTGTCCTCGCTCTGTCCCACACTGTGCCCCACTGTGTCACCGCTGTGTCCACCGCTGTGTCCCGCTGTGTACCGCTCTGTCCCCCTCTGTGTCCCTGCTGTGCCCCGCTGTGTCCCGCTGTGTACTGCAGTGTCCCCCGCTGAGTCCCGCTGTGTCCCCGCTGTGTCCCAATGTGTCCTCGCTGTTTCCCCCGCTGTGTCCCGCTGTGTCCCCCCTGTGTTCCCTGCTGTGTCCCGCTGTGTCCCTCTGTGTCCTCTGCTGTGTCCCCTGCTCTGTCTCACTGTGTCCCCCGATGTGTCCCGCTGTGTCCCGCTGTGAACTGCTGTGTCCCCCGCTGAGTCCCCGCTGTGTCCCAATGTGTCCTCTCTGTGTCCCCTGCTGTGTCCCCTGCTGTGTCCCGCTGTGTCCCCCCGTGTCCCCCGCTGTGTCCCGCTGTGTCCACTGCTGTGTCCCCGCTGTGTCCCGCTGTGTCCCGCTGTGTCCTCCGTGTGTCCCTCTGTGTACCCTGCTCTGTCCAGCTGTGTCCCCGCTGTGTCCCGCTGTGTCCCCAGCTGTGTACCGCTGTGTCCCCCGCTGTGTCCCGCTGTGTCCCCCGTGTGTCCCTCTGTGTACCCTGCTCTGTCCAGCTGTGTCCCCGCTGTGTCCCGCTGTGTCCCCAGCTCTGCTCCCAGCTGTGTACCACTGTGTCCCCCTCTGTGTCCTGCTGTGTCCTGCTGTGTCCCCCGCTGTGTCCTGCTTTGTCTCCAAAGGGTCCCTGCTGTGTCCGTCTGTGTCCCGCTGTGTCCCGTTTTGTCCCGCTTTGTCCCCCGCTGTGTCCCCCGCTGAGTCTCGCTGTGTCCCCACTGTGTCCCGCTATGTCGCACCCTGGTCCTCCGCTTTGTCCCCGCTGTGTACCGCTGTGTCCCGCTGTGTCCCGCGCTATGTCCCCGCTGTGTCCCGATGTGTACCCCGCTGTGTCCAGCTGTGTCACCGCTGTGTCCCGCTGTGTACTTAGAACTGTCCCCCTCTGGGTCGCGCTGTGTTCCCCGCTGTGTCCGGCTGTGTCCCGCTCTGTCCCCCACTGTGTCCCGCTGTGTCCCCGCAATTTCTCCGCTGTGTCCCGCTGTGTCCCTCTGTGTCCCGTGGTGTCCCGCTTTGACCCCGCTGTGTCCCCCGCTGTGCCCGCTGTCTCCCGCTGTGTCCCGCTGTGTCCCCACTGTGTCCCGCTATGTCCCGCTGTGTCCCGCTGTGTACCCCGCTGTGTCCAGCTGTGTCCCCAGTGTTTCACGCTGTGTCTCTTCTCTGTCCCCCGCTGTCCCCTGCTGTGTCCCCCGCTGTTTCCCGCTGTGTCCCCCACTGTGTTCCGCTGTGTTCCATGGTGTCCGGTTTCTCCCCCACTGTGTTCCGCTGTGTCCTCGCTGTGTCCCCCGCTGTGTCCCGCTGTGTCCCCCGCTGTGCCCCGCTTTGTCCCGCTGTGTCCCACTGTGTCCCGTTGTGTCCCGCTGTGTCCCCAGCTTTGTCCCGCTGTGTCCCCGCAGTGTCCCTGCTGTGTCCCGCTGTGTTACACAGTGTCCCATGGTGTCCCGCTTTGTCCCCCGCTGTGTCCCTCGCTGAGTCCCCTCTGTGTCCTCGCTGTGTCCCCCGCTGTCTCCCGCTTTGTCCCCCGCTGTGTCCCGCTGTGTCTTCGCTGTGTCTGCCTCTGTCTCCCGTCTGTCCCCTGTTCTGTTCCCCACTGTGTCCCTCGCTTTGTCCCCGCTGTGTCCCGCCATGTCCCGCTGTTTCCCCCACTGTGTTCCATTGTGTCCCCAGCTGTGTATCCCGCTGTGTAACGCTGTGTCCCCACTGTATTGACGCTGTGACCCACTGGGTCCCGCTGTGTCGTCGCTGTGTGCCCCGCTGTGTCCCGCTGTGTCCCCGCTCTGACTCGCTGTGTCCTCGCTGTTTCCCCCGCTGTCTCCCTCTTTCTCCCATGCTGTATCCCTATGTGTCCCGCTGTGTCCTCCCTGTGTCCCACTCCATGTCCCACTGTGTCACCACTGTGTCCCTAGCTGTGTCCCGCTCTGTCCCGCTGTGTTCCCCGCTGTGTCCCGCTGTGTCCCGCTGTGTCACCCGCTTTGCCCCGCTGTGCCCCGTTGTGTCCCGCTGTGTCCCGCTGTGTCCCGCTGTGTCCCCCACTGTGTTCCTTTATGTCCCCAGCTGTTTACTCCGCTGTGTAACGCTGTGTCCCCACTGTATTGACGCTGTGTCCCACTGGGTCCCGCTGTGTCCTCGCTGTGTTCCCCGTTGTGTCCCGCTGTGTCCGCGGCTGTGTCCCCCGCTGTGTCCCGCTGTGTCCCCCGCTGTGTCCTCGCTGTGTCCCCCGCTGTGTCCCGCTGTATCCCCCCTCTGTCCATTGCTGTGTCCCGCTGTGTCCCTCTGTGTCCCCTGCTGTATCCCCTGCTCTGTCCCACTGTGTCCCCCGCTGTGTCCCTGCTGTGTCCTCGCTGTGTAACACTGTATCCCGCTGTGTCCCCTGCTGAGTCCCACTTTGTTCCCACTGTGTCCCGCTGTGACCTCGCTGTGTCCCCCGCTGTGTCCCGCTTTGTACCCACTGTGTCTCCCGCTGTGTCCCGCTGTGTCCCCCGTTTTGTCATGCTGTGTCCCCTGCTGTGTCCCCGCTGTGTCCCGCTGTGTCCTGCTGTGTCCTCGCTGTGTCTCCCACAGTGTCCTGCATTGTCCTAGCTGTGTCCCCGGCTGTGTCCCGTTGTGTCCCCAGCTGTGTACCCCGCTGTTTCCCGCTGTGTCCCTGCTGTTTCGACGCTGTGTCCTGCTGGGTTCCGCGGTGTCCTTGCTGTGTCCCCCGTTGTGTCCCGCTGTGTCCCCTGCTGTGTCCCCGCTGTGTCCCGCTGTGTCCCGCTGTGTCCCGCTGTGACCCTGCTGAGTCCCGCTGTGTCCCCGCTGTGTCCCGCTTTGTCGTCGCTGTGTCCTCCGCTGTGTCCGGCTTTGTCCCCCCGTGTCCCCTGCTGTGTCCTGCTGTGTCTCCCGCTGTGTCCCGCTGTGTCCCCTGCTGTGTCCCGCTGTGTTCCACAGTGTCCCGTTGTGTCCTGGCTGTGTCTCCCGCAGTGTCCCGCAGTGTCCTCGCTGTGTCCCCGGCTGTGTCCCGTTGTGTCCCCAGCTGTGTACCCCGCTGTGTCCTGC
>NW_012291796.1:0-2441 GCF_000151885.1 Dipodomys ordii | reverse complement strand
TCCCCCGCTGTTTCCCGCTGTGTCCCGCTGTGTCCAACCTGTGTCTGCTGTGTCCCCCGCTGTGTCCCGCTATGTTCCCGCAGTGTCCCCGCTGTGTCCCGCTGTGTCCCGCTTTGTCCTCGCTGTGTCCCGTGCTGTGTCCCGTTGTTTCCCCAGCTATGTACCCCGCTGTGTCCCACTGTGTCCCCGCTGTATTGACGCTGTGTCCCGCTGGGTCCTGCTGTGCCCTCCCTGTGTTCCCCGCTGTGTTCCGTTTTGTCCCCCACTGTGTCCTGCTGTGTTTATAGCTGTGTCCCCGCTGTGTCCCGCTGTGTCCTCGCTGTGTCCCCCACTGTGTCCCACTGTGTCCCCCCTGTGTCCCCCACTGTATCCCGCTGTTTCCCTCTGTGTAGCCTGCTGTATCCCCAGGTCTGTGCCACTGTGTCCCCGCTGTGTCCCTGCTGCGTCCCCACTGTGTCCCCCGCTGAGTCCCGCTGTGTCCCCGCTGTGTCCCACTGTGTCCTTGCTGTGTCCCCCGCTGTGTCCCGCTTTGTGCCCCCTGTGTCCCAAGCTGTGTCCCGCTGTGTCCCGCTGTGTCCCGCTGTGACCCTGCTGATTCCTGCTGTGTCCCGCTGTGTTCCGCAAAGTCCCGGTGTGTCCTCGTTGTGTCTCCCGCAGTGTCCCGCAGTGTCCTCGCTGTGTCCCGCGCTGTGTCCCGCTGTGTACCCCTCTTTGTCCCCCGCTGTGTCCTGCTGTGTCTCCCGCTGTGTCCCGCTCTGTCCCCCGCTGTGTCCCTGCTGTTTCCCGCTGTGCCCGATGTGTACTGCTGTGTCCCCCGCTGAGTCCCGCTGTGTCCCGGCTGTGTCCCAATGTGTCCTCGCTGTGTTCCCCACTGTGTCCCGCTGTGTCCCCCGCTGTGTCCCGCTGTGTCCCTATGTGTCGTCTGCTGTGTCCCATGATCTGTCTCACTGTGTCCCCTGTTGTGTCCCGCTGTGAACTGCTGTGTCCCCCGCTGAGTCCTCCTTTGTCCCTGCTGTTTCCCAATGTGTCCTCGCTGTGTCCCCTGCTGCGTCCCGCTTTGTACCCCTGTGTCCCCCGATGTGTCCTGCTGTGTCCCGCTGTGTCCACCGCTTTGTCCCTCTGTGTCCCCCGCTGTGTCCCCCACTGTGTCCCACTGTGTCCTCGCTGTGTCTCCCGCTTTGTCCTACGCAGTGTCCCGCTGTGACCCGCAGTGTCCTCGCTGTGTCACACTCTGTGTCCCACTGTGTCACCGCTGTGTACCCAGCTGTGTCCCGCTATGTCCCGCTGTGTCCCCCGCTGTGTCCCGCTGTGTCCCGCTGTGTCACCCGCTGTGTCCCACTGTGTCCCGCTGTGTCCCCCGCTGTGTCCCGCTGTGTCTTCGCTGTGTCTGCCTCTGTCTCACGCTCTGTCCCCCGCTGTGTCTCACGCTTTGTCCCCGCTGTGTCCCGCTGTGTCCCCCACTGTGTTCCTTTGTGTCCCCAGCTGTGTACTCCACTGTGTAATTCTGTGTCCCCACTGTATTGACGCTGTGTCCCCCTGGGTCCAACTGTGTCCTCGCTGTGTTCCCCGTTGTGTCCCACTGTGTCCCCGGCTGTGTCCCCCGCTTAGTCCCGCTGTGTCCTCCCTCTGTCCCCCGCTGTGTCCCGCTGTGTCCCTCTGTGTCCCCTGCTGTATCCCCTGCTCTGTCCCACTGTGTCTCCCGCTATGTCCCCCACTGAGTCTCGCTGTGTCCCCACTGTGTCCTGCTTTGTCCTCGCTGTGTCCCCCGCTATGTCCCGCTATGTTTCCCCCTGGTCCTCCGTTTTGTCCCCGCTGTGTCCCGCTGTGTCCCTAGATCTGTCCCCCTCTGTGTCGCGCTGTGTCCCCCGCTGTGTCCTACTGTGTACCCCGCTGTGTAACGCTGTGTCCCCGCAGTTTCACCGCTGTGTCCCGCTGTGTCCCGTGGTGTCCCGCTTTGACCCCGCTGTGTCCCCCGCTTTGTCCCCGCTGTGCCCCGTTGTGTCCCGCTGTGTCCCGCTGTGTCCACCACTGAGTTCCTTTGTGTCCCCAGCTGTGTACTCTGCTGTGTAACGCTGTGTCCCCACTGTATTGAGGCTGTGTCCCGTTGGGTTCCGCTGTGTCCTCGCTGTGTTCCCAGTTGTGTCCCGCTGTGTCCCCGGCTGTGTCCCCCGCTGTGTCCCGCTGTGTCCCCCCTCTGTCCACCGCTGTGTCCGGCTGTGTCCCTCTGTGTCCCCTGCTGTATCCCCTGCTCTGTCCCACTGTGTCCCCCACTGTGTCCCTGCTGTGTCCCCGCTGTGTCCCACTGTGTCCCCCTGTGTCCCCCGCTGAGTCCCGCTTTGTTCCCACTGTGTCCCGCTGTGACCTCGCTGTGTCCCCCGCTGTGTCCCGCTTTGTCCCGCTGTGACCCTGCTGAGTCCCGCTGTGTCCCCGCTGTGTCCCGC
>NW_012291795.1:0-3453 GCF_000151885.1 Dipodomys ordii | reverse complement strand
GCTGTGTCCCGCTGTGTCCCCCCTGTGTCCCCTGCTGTGTCCCGCTGTGTCCACACTGTGTTCCCCGTGTGTCCCGCTGTGTACCCCGCTGTGACCCGCTGTGTCGCGCTGTGTCCCGCTCTTTCTCCGCTGTGTCCCGCTGTGTGCCCAGTGTGTCCCGCTGTGTACCCCGCTGTGTCTAGCTGTGTCACTGCTGTGTCCCGCTGTGTACTGCTGTGTCCCCCGCTGAGTCCCGCTGTGCCCCCGCTGTGTCCCAATGTGTCCTCCCTGTATCCCCCCTGTGTCCCGCTGTGTCCCACTGTGTCCCCCGCTGTGTCCAGCTGAGTCCCTCTCTGTCCCCTGCTGTGTCCCCCGCTCTGTCCCACTGTGTCTCCCTCTGTGACCCGCTGTGTACTGCAGTGTCCCCCATTGAGTCCCGCTGTGTCCCCGCTGTGTCCCAATGTGTCTTCCCTGTGTCCTCCGCTGTGTCCCCCTCTGTCCCCCGCTGTGTCCCGCTGTGTCAACTGCTGTGTCCACATTGTGTCCCGCTGTTTCCCCCGCTGTGTCCTGCTGTGTCCTCACTGTGTCCCGCTGTGTCCTCGCTGTGTCCACTGTGTGCCCCGCTGTGTCCCCCGTGAGTCCCGCTGTGTACCCCGCTGTGTCCCGCTGTGTCACGCTTTGTCCCGCTCTTTCCCCACTGTGTTCCGCTGTGTCCCGGCTGTGTCCTAGCTGTGTGCCCGCTGTGTAATCTGCTGTGTCTCGCTTTGTACCCGTTGTGTCTCGCTGTGTCCCCTGCTCTGTCCCCCGCTGTGTCCCGCCTTGTCCCCCTCTGTGTCCCGCTGTGTCCTGCTGTGTCCCTCGCTGTGTCCCGCTGTATCCATGCAGTGTCCCCGCTGTATCCCACTGTGTCCCGCTGTGTCCCGTGTTGTCCCGTTTGTGCCCCTTAGTGTCCCCCACTGTGTCCCCACTGTGTCCCCGCTGTGTCCCGCTGTGTCCTCGCTGTGTCCCCTGCTGTGTCCTGCTCTGTACCCGCTGTGTCGCCCACTTTGTCCCCACTGTGCCCCTCTGTGTCCCGCTGTGTACCGCTGTGTCCCGCTGGGTCCTGCTGTGTCCCCCGCTGAGTCCCGCTGTGTACCTGCTGTGTCCCAATGTATCCTCGCTGTGTCCCCCGCTGTGTCCCGTTGTGTCCCGCTGTGTCCCTCTTTGGCCCCTGCTGTATCCCCTGCTCTGTCCCACTGTGTCCCTGCTGTGTCCCTACTGTGTCCCCGCTGTGTCCCGCTGTATTCCGCTGTGTCCCCCGCTGTGTCCCGCTTTGTCCCCCTGTGTCCCCCGCTGTGTCCCGCTCTGTCCCCTGCTGTGTCTCCGCTGTTTCCCGCTGTGTCCCTCTGTGTCCCTCTGTGATCCTGCTGAGTCCCGCTGTGTCACCGCTGTGTCCCGCTGTGTCCTCGCTGTGTCCCCTGCTGTGTCCTGCTCTGTTCCCTGCTGTGTCTCCCACTTTGTCCCCATTGTGCTCCGCTGTGTCCCGCTGTGTCACGATGTGTCCCGCTATGACCCTACTGTGTCCCGTTGTGTCCCCAGCTGTATACCCCGCTGCGTCCTGCTGTGTCCCCGCTGTATCGATGCTGTGTCCCGCTGGGTCCCGCTGTGTCCTCTCTGTGTACCCCGCTGTGTCCCACTGTGTCCCCCGCTGTGTCCCTCTTGTGCCCCGCTGTGTCCCGCTGTGTCCCGCTGTGTTCTGCTGTGTCCCCCGCTGAGTCCCGCTGTGTACCCGCTGTGTCCCAATGTGTCCTCGCTGTGTCCCCTGCTGTGTCCCGCTGTGTCCTCGCTGTGTCCCCCGCTGTGTCCCGCTGTGTCCCTCTGTGGCCCCTGCTGTATCCCCTGCTCTGTCCCACTGTGTCACCCACTGTGTCCCGGCTGTGTCCCCGCTGTGTCCCGCTGTATTCCACTGTGTCCCCTGCTGTGTCCCGCTTTGTCCCACCTGTGTCCCATGCTGTGTCCCGCTGTGTCCCCCGCTGTGTCCCGCTGTGTCCACGTTGTCCCCTGTTTGGTCCCCGTGTCCCCTTCTGTGTACCCGCTGTACCCGCTGTGTCCCGCTGTGTCCCTCTGTGTTCCCCACTGTGTCCCTCTGTATTCCCCGCTGTGTCCCGCTGTGTCCCACGCTGTGTCCCGCTGTGTCCCCTGCTGTGTTTCTGCTGTGTCCCGCTGTTTCCCGCTGTGACCCTGCTGAGTCCTGCTGTTTCCCCGCTGTGTCCCGCTTTGTCATCGCTGTGTCCCCCGCTGTGTCCCACTATGTCCCCCGCTGTGTGCTGCTGTGTCCCGCTGTGTCCCTGCTGTGTCCCGCTGTGTCCCCCGCTTTGTCCCCGCTGTGTCCCGCTGTGTCCTCACTGTGTCCCGATGTGTCCCGCTGTGTCCCCGCTGTGTGCCCGCTGTGTCCTGCTGTGTACCCCACTGTGTCCAGCGGTGTCACCGCTGTGTCCCGCTCTGTCCTTTCTCTGTCCCCCGCTGTCACCTGCTCTGTCCCCCGCTGTGTCCCGCTGTGTCCCACTATGTCCCCTGCTTCGTGCCGCTGTTTCCCCACAGTGTCCCTGCTGTGTCCTGTTGTGTCACATTGTGTCCCGTGGTGTTCCACTTTGTCCCCTCCTGTGTCCCCCGCTGAGTGCCGCTTTGTCCCCGTTGTGTCCCGCTGTGTCCCCCGCTCTGTCCCCTGCTGTGTTCCGCTGTGTCCACCTCTGTGTCCCGCTGTGTCCTGCTGTGTCCCCCGCTGTGTCCCGCTGTATTCCCCTGTATTCCGTGGTGTCCCGTTTGTCACCCGCTGTGCCCCCTGCTGAGTCCCCGCTTTGTCCCCGCTGTGACCCCCTGTGTCCCGCTGTGTCCCGCTGTGTCCCGCTATGGCCCCCACTGTGTCCCGTTGTGTCCCCAGCTATGTACCCCGCTGTGTCCCCGCTGTATTGACGCTGTGTCCCGCTGGGTCCCGCTGTGTACTGCTGTGTCCCACGCTGAGTCCCGCTGTGTCCCCACTGTGTCCCAATGTGTCCTCACTGTGTCCCCCGCTGTGTCCCGCTCTGTCAACCCTGTGTCCCCCGCTGTGTCCCGCTCTGTCCCTCTGTTTCCCCTGCTGTGTCCCCTGCTCTGTCCCACTGTGTCCCCCGCTGTGTCCCTGCTGTGTCCCCGCTCTGTCCCACTGTGTCCCGCTGTGTCTCCCGCTGATTCCCGCTGTGTCCCAGATGTGTCCCGCTGAGTCCTCGCTGTGTCCCCTGCTGTGTCCCGCTTTGTTCCCCCTGTGTCGCCCGCTGTGTCCCGCTGTGTCCCACGCTGTGTCCCGCTGTGTCCCCTGCTGTGTCCCCGAGGTGTCCCGCTGTGTCCCGCTGTGACCGTGTTGAGTCCCGCTGTGTCCCCGCTGTGTCCCGCTTTGTCATCGCTGTGTCCCCCGCTGTGTCCCGCATTGTCCCCCCGTGTCCCCCACTGTGTCCCGCT
>NW_012291794.1:0-5163 GCF_000151885.1 Dipodomys ordii | reverse complement strand
TGTGTCCCTCTGTGTTCCCAAATGTGTCCCTCTGTATTCTCCGATGAGTCCCGCTGTGTCCCACACTGTGTCCCGCTGTGTCCCCTGCTGTGACCCTGCTGTGTCCCGCTGTGTCCCGCTGTGTCCCGCTGTGACCCTGCTGAGTCCTGCTGTTTCCCCGCTGTGTCCCGCTTTGTCATCACTGTGTCCCCCGCTGTGTCCCACTATGTCCCCCGCTGTGTCCCGCTGTGTCCCGCTGTGTCCCTGCTGTGTCCCGCTGTGACCCCCGCTTTGTCCCCGCTGTGTCCCGCTGTGTCCTCACTGTGTCCCCCGTGTGTCCCGCTGTGTATCCCGCTGTGTCCCTCTGTGTCCCGCTCTGTCCCCACTGTGTCCCGATGTGTCCCGCTGTGTCCCCGCTGTGTGCCCGCTGTGTCCTGCTGTGTACCCCACTGTGTCCAGCGGTGTCACCGCTGTGTCCCGCTCTGTCCTTTCTCTGTCCCCCGCTGTTACCTGCTCTGTCCCCCGCTGTGTCCTGCTGTGTCCCACTATGTCCCCTGCTTTGTCCCGCTGTTTCCCCACAGTGTCCCCGCTGTGTCCTGTTGTGTCACATTGTGTCCCGTGGTGTTCCACTTTGTCCCCTCCTGTGTCCCCCGCTGAGGGCCACTTTGTCCCCGTTGTGTCCCGCTGTGTCCCCCTCTCTGTCCCCTGCTGTGTTCCACTGTGTCCACCTCTGTGTCCCGCTGTGTCCTGCTGTGTCCCCCGCTGTGTCCCGCTGTATTCCCCTGTATTCCGTGGTGTCCCGTTTGTCACCTGCTGTGTCCCCTGCTGAGTCCCCGCTTTGTCCACACTGTGACCCCCTGTGTCCCACTGTGTCCCGCTGTGTCCCGCTATGGCCCCCACTGTGTCCCGTTGTGTCCCCAGCTATGTACCCCGCTGTGACCCCGCTGTATCGACGCTGTGTCCCGCTGGGTCCCGCTGTGTACTGCTGTGTCCCACGCTGAGTCCCGCTGTGTCCCCACTGTGTCCCAATGTGTCCTCACTGTGTCCCCCGCTGTGTCCCGCTGTCAACCCTGTGTCCCCCGCTGTGTCCTGCTCTGTCCCTCTGTTTCCCTGCTGTGTCCCTGCTCTGTCCCACTGTGTCCCCCGCTGTGTCCTGCTGTGTCCCCGCTCTGTCCCACTGTGTCCCGCTGTGTCTCCCGCTGATTCCCGCTGTGTCCCAGATGTGTCCCGCTGAGTCCTCGCTGTGTCCCCTGCTGTGTCCCGCTTTGTTCCCCCTGTGTCGCCCGCTGTGTCCCGCTGTGTCACCCGCTGTGTCCCGCTGTGTCCCCTGCTGTGTCCCCGAGGTGTCCCGCTGTGTCTCGCTGTGTTCCGCTGTGACCGTGTTGAGTCCCGCTGTGTCCCCCCTGTGTCCCGCTTTGTCATCGCTGTGTCCCCCGCTGTGTCCCGCATTGTCCCCCCGTGTCCCCCACTGTGTCCCGCTTCTCCCCCTCTGTGTCCCGCTGTGTCCCCTGCTGTGTCCTAACTGTGTCCTGCTGTGTTCCGCTGTGTCACGTTGTGTCCTCGCTGTGTCTCCCGCAGTGTCCCGCAGTGTCCCCCCTGTGTCCCCCGCTGTGTCCCGCTGGGTCCCTCTGTGTCCCCTGCTGTGTACCCTGCTCTGTCCCACTGTGTACCCCGCTGTGTCCCGCTGTGTCCCGCTGTGTAATGCTGTGTCCTGCTGTGTCCCCCACTGAGTCCAGCTGTGTCCCCTCTGTGTCCCAATTTGTCCTCGCTGTGTCCCCTGCTGTGTCCCGCTGGGTCCCTCTGTGTCCCCTGCTGTGTACCCTGCTCTGTCCCACTGTGTCCCCCGCTGTGTCCCGCTGTGTCCCGCTGTGTACTGCTGTGTCCCCCGCTGAGTCCCGCTGTGTCCCCGCTGTGTCCCAATGTGTCCTGGCTGTGTCCCCCGCTGTGTCCCACTGTGTCCCCTCTGTGTCCCCCGATGTGTCCACTGCTGTGTCCACCGCTCTGTCCCCACTGTGTCCAACTGTGCCCCCCTGTGTCCCTGCTGTGTGCCCGCTGTGTCCCGCTGTGTACCCTGCTGTGTCCAGGTGTGTCACCCCTGTGTCACGCTGTGTCCCCTCTCTGTTCCCCACTGTCCCCTGCTGTGTCCCCCGCTATGTCCCGTTGTGTCCCGCTGTGTCCCCTGCTTTGTCCCGCTGTGTCCCCGCAGTGTCCCCGCAGTGTCCCCGCTGTGTCCCGCTGTGTCACACTGTGTCCCGTGGTGTTCCGCTTTGTCCCCTGCTGTGTCCCCCGCTGAGTCCAACTTTGTCCCCGTTGGGTCCTGGTGTGTCCCCCGCTCTGTCCCCTGCTGTGTCCTGCTGTGCCCCCGCTGTTGCCCGCTGTATGCCCGCATTGTCCCTGCTGTGTCTGCTGTGTCCCGCTGTGTTCCGTGGTGTCCCGTTTGTCCCCCACTGTGTCCCCGCTGAGTCCCCGCTGTGTCCCCGCTGTGTCCCGCTGTGTCCTCGCTGTGTCCCCCGCTGTGTCCTGCTCTGTTCCCTGCTGTGTCTCCCGCTTTGTCCCCGCTGTGCCCCGCTGTGTCCCGCTGCGTCCCGTTGTGTCCCGCTATGTCCCCCACTGTGTCCCGTTGTGTCCCCAGCTGTGTACCCCGCTGTGTCCCCGCTCTATCGACGCTGTGTCCCTCGCTGTGTCTCGCTGTGTCCCCCGCTTTGTCCCGCTGTGTCCTCCCTGTCTCCCCTGCTGTGTCCCGCTGTGTTCCACTGTGTCCTGCTCTGTTCCCCGCTGTGTCTCCCGCTTTGTCCCCGCTGTGACCCGCTGTGTCCCCCCAGTGTTCCCTGCTGAGTTCCGCTGTGTCCCCCGCTGTGTCCCCCGCTGTGTCCTGCTGTGTCATCGTTGTGTCCCCCGCTGTGTCCCGCTGTGTCCCCGCTGTGACCCGCTGTGTCCTCGCTGTGTCCCCCGCTGTCTCCCGCGTTGTCCCACGCTGTGACCCGCTGTGTCCTCGCTGTGTCCCACGCTGTGTACCACTGTGTCACCACTGTGTCCCCTGCTGTGTGCCGCTGTGTTCCGCTGTGTCCCCCGCTGTGTTCCCCGTTGTGTCCCGCTGTGTCCCCGGCTGTGTCCCGCTGTGTCCTCGCTGTGTCCCGCTGTGTCCTCGCTGTGTCCCCCGCTGTGTCCTGCTCTGTTCCCCGCTGTGTCTCCCGCTTTGTCCCCGCTGTGCCCCGCTGTGTCCCGCTGAGTCCCAGTGTGTCCCGCTATGTCCCCCACTGTGTCCCCTTGTGTCCCCAGCTGTGTACCCCGCTGTGTCCCGCTTTGTCCCCGCTGTATCGATGCTGTGTCCCGCTGGGTCCCGCTGTGTCATCTCAGTGTACCCCGCTGTGTCCCACTGTGTCCCCCGCTGTGTCCTTCGCTGTGTTCCGCTGTGTCCCACACTGTGTCCCGCTGTGTCCTCCCTGTGTCCCCTGCTGTGTCCTGCTATGTCCCCCGGTGTGTCCCGCTGTGTCCCCTGCTGTGTCCCTCGCTGTGTCCCTGCTGTGCCCCGCTGTGTCCCGCTGTGTCCCTCTGTGTCCCCTGCTGTGTCCCTGCTGTGTCCCACTGTGTCCCCTGCTGTGTCCCTGCTGTGTCCGCGCTGTGTGCCCGCTGTGTCCCGCTTTGTACCCCGCTGTGTCCAGCTGTGTCACCGCTGTGTTCCATTCTGTCCACTCTCTGTCCCCCACTATCCCCTGCTGTGTCCCCCGCTGTGTCCCGCTGTGTCCCCCACTTTGTCCCGCTGTGTCCCCGCAGTATCGCCGCTGTGGCGCGATGTGTCACACTGTGTCCCGTGGTGTCCCGCTTTGTCCCCTGCTGTGTTCCCCGCTGAGTCCCGCTTTGTCCCCGTTGTGTCCCGCTGTATCCCGCTGTGTTCCGTGGTGTCCCGTTTGTCCCCCGCTGTGTCCCCCGCTGAGTCCCCGCTGTGTCCCCGCTGTGTCCCGCTGTGTCCTCGCTGTGTCCCCCGCTGTGTCCTGCTCTGTTCCCTGCTGTGTCTCGCGCTTTGTCCCCGCTGTGCCCCGCTGTGTCCCGCTGCATCCCGTTGTGTCCCGCTATGTCCCCCACTGTGTCCCGTTGTGTCCCCAGCTGTGTACCCCGCTGTGTCCCCGCTCTATCGACGCTGTGTCCCTCGCTGTGTCCCGTTGTGTCCCCCGCTTTGTCCCGCTGTGTCCTCCCTGTCTCCCCCGCTGTGTCCCGCTGTGTCTCCGGCTGTGTCCCGCTGTGTTCTTGCTGTGTCTCCCGCAGTGTCCCGCAGTGTCCTCGCTGTGTCCCCCACTGTGTCCTGCTTTGTCCACTGCTGTGTCCCGCTGTGTACCCCTCTGTGTCACCCGCTCTGTCCCTGCTGTGACCCGCTGTGTCCCGCTGTGTACTGCTGTGTCCCCCGCTGAGTCCCGCTGTGTCCCCGTTGTGTCCCAATGTGTCTTCACTGTGTCCCCCCTGTGTCCCGCTGTGTCCCCCCTGTGTCCCCCGCTGTGTCCCGCTGTGTCCCTCTGTGTCTCCTGCTGTGTCCCCTGCTCTGTCCCTGTGTGTCCACCGCTGTGTCCCTGCTGTGTCCCCGCTGTGTCCCGCTGTGTCCCACTGTGTCCCCCTCTGTGTCCCGCTTTGTCCCCCCTGTGTCCCCCACTGTGTCCCGCTGTGTCCCCTGCTGTGTCCCCGCTGTGTCACACTGTGTTCCACTGGGTCCGGATGTGTCCTGGCTGTGTCTCCCACAGTGTTCCGCTGTGTCCTTGTTGTGTCCCCCGCTGTGTCCCGGTGAGTTCCCCACTGTGTCCCGCTGTGTCCCCACTGTGTGTCCTCTATGTCCCGCTGTGTACCCAGCTGTGTCCAGCTGTGTCACCGCTGTGTTCCGCTGTGTCCCCTCTCTGTCCCCCGCTATCCCCTCCTGTGTCCAATGCTGTCCCCCGCTGTGTCCCGCTGTGTCCCCCTCTGTGTCCCGCTGTGTCCTGCTGTGTCCCCCCTGTGTCCCGCTTTATCCCGCTGTATTCCGTGGTGTCCCGTTTGTCCCCCGCTGTGTCCCCCGCTGAGTCCCCGCATTGTCCCCGCTGTGACCCGCTGTGTCTCGCTGTGTCCCGCTGTGTCCCGCTATGTCCCCCACTGTGTCCCGTTGTGTCCCCAGCTATGTACCCTGCTGTGTCACGCTGTGTCCCCGCTGTATCGACGCTGTGA